>NW_022171727.1:0-220146 GCF_008802855.1 Photinus pyralis
GACGCAATAAAGACATACGACGTGACAAAGACAGCACTCATGAAAGTCCTAGACCCTAAAAGTCAAGATGGACAAAATCCCCGTAGACCTTCTCGAGAAAGCCGGCCTCACCTACAAGTCGCAAGTCCTTGGCTTTCTACCTTGTATGTCTCCTCTGATTTCTCCGGAGCAGGTCCAGGAAACCATCCTCTCCCAGAACTTTTGTTCTGCTTCCGAGGAAGTCCTCCTTGGCGGAAAAATCCTAATGTTCTGTCTGGGACCGCGCGAAGGAGTACGCGTCATTGGATACTTTGAGTGCACTCGGTGCCTTACGCCAGCGTCTCTCGGCTGGCAGTCGTGTATACGTCGCGTCGGGTGGAATGCCTGCCTCACCATAATAATCCGAATCGTGCGGTGCTTTATGTGCCAAAAATTCGGCCATAACTCTTCCGACTGCCGTACTGAACTTCAATTCATCTGCAACATCTCGACTATGTCTTGGACGAGTTGCAAGTTCTTAATAGCAGGCGGTTTTAATTCGACATGGCCGCGGAGGAAACTCTGCAAAGAGGCTGGAAGAGTTGGTTTGTCATCCTGGTAGTGTGAAAAACGGACAGGCTGAATAAGGTAGTGCGCACATTGGGGTGTCTCCAGAAAGGCCCAGGTGAGGGTTTGGGATCTCTTAAAGATTCATGCTACACGTAAATTTTTTTCCCGATAGGCGCTTTTCATCAAGGTCCCGCTTCATCCAAATATGTTCACTTCTTTCTAACGTTTTCGTCGGTCTTCAGATTTTCACGGAAACGAAAGGTAAATCAAAAAAGTTCCAGGAGAGAGTTGGAGCTCCCTTAAGATCTCCCGCTCTACACCGATTTCTTCTCCTCTGTTGCCATTTTTTGTCATTTTAATTGGACGTGAAGGTCCGGACAGGAAGGCTCATTGGACCCTAATTTTTTAACTTCTGCGGACTCTTTCGTCATCGTCCCCTTACCACGGATATCCATTTGTCCGGAAGGTGATTACAGAAAGTTTCAGATGAGAGTTGGAACTCCGGCCCTTTCCTGCTCTACTCGGGTGGCGCCTTCTTAATATCTTCTTAGATTCTCAATCGTCCGGATTGCAGTGATTGTGGAAAGGTTCCGATGACGACTTCCACAACCAGTACTGATTTATCTGTGGGGCCGTTTCTAAACATCTTCATGGGCCCGGAATTTAATTTCAAATATGTTCAGATGAGACTTGGGCGCCCTTTTAGATGTTCGCACTATACTGAGAGGTTCCACCCTGTATATACAACTTACGGGGATGCACACAATTTTGAGAGTTGGCAACCACGCAATTTTTAGAAGTGGAAAAGCTACCTGCACCATATGGAGAGCACGATTGTTGGTTACGTTTGGCATCTTGTTTTTAATGGCGATAATGTTTGTTGTTATTTTGTGTTATTTAATGCAGGCAGTAATCTTTGCTTTTTTTTATATCGTATTGGTGTTTTGTATGCAGCATTTTATATTTTTGTGAGTTTCAATCTTTGTTTTTGAAATTTACTTGATTTAACCTTAATGCAGAATCACATATTTGATACCGTTATCCTTTTGTTTGTAATCGTCTACGTTTTTGGTGTAAAATAATCACATATTTGATACCGTTATCCTTTTGTTTGTAATCGTCTACGTTTTTGGTGTAATGTTTGCTTATGTTTTGATTACATGGTCTAAACGAGAAGTAACATTCATAGAAATTTTGATCATTTTATTTTAATATGTGGAAATTAGCGAGTTGTGTAACTTGTTGTTTGTAACTAACATTTTCTCCGTGAATGTAGCAGTCACGGGGGTGGTCAAAACTGTAATCAATTTGAGTTACGACACCTAATTCCGTGATTGTCTTCGACTTTCAACTGTAGGCTCGAAACCCCGAAACCAGGGGCAAGTTATCTATCTTGAGGCAAGATTACGCTAATGAAAAACTCTTTGGTTTAGAATCTATGTGTGTGGTATATGAGTTGCGATTTAATAACTTTCACATATTTTGGCCATTAGTCAAATTTTCCTACAAGGCCATGTAATTTGTCACATCCTGTGTCCTTCGCCCTTTTGTCAGAATTTAGGTACCCATTGCTTCCAAAATTTACTATCTTTGTTAACCACTGTCAAAACTTGATAATTTTACAAATTATTTTGTTAACTAATTTTATTACTGCATTAATCAAACTGCAAGGTTTTCTTTCGTCGTACTCTTTCTGCCCTTGGCAGTTACTTCTGCGAGAGTAAGACGCCTTTTGGCTTTGCTTACATTAATGGGGTGCCTTGCCTTAGATGTTTGATCACGTGCCATTTTTCAAATTTAAGCGGGATCTTGTTTAATTTTGGAGGGAATCATCATTCGGGTGGCCATTTTTAAACGTTTCTGGGTTGACGTTATTTCCATAGAGGTTAAGTACACTACAATACTAATATCTTTTATACCTGGTGCCTCATTTAGATCCGGAATTAGTTTCTCAAGCAATTAATCAAAGCTAAAGATAACGCATTTAAGTTCCGAGTACGGTCCTGACTGTATATTTCCGTTTTAGCGCAAGACTGTGGAAAGCGAAATTGACGAAGGTACGTGACAGTCCAGCTGAATCAGCCTATTTCGCAGGAAAAGAGCGGGATGTTCAAAAAATGCACGTGCTGAGGAATAAGTCGTTCGGATATAAGCGTGGGGCAATACTCGGGTAGCCACGAGAGAGTTCGCGTTAAACAGATAAAAGCGTTTGTAAGTGAATCACCCGCAGTTGGTACTAGGTAATATTTTTAGTTAATGAAATATTTAAATCAGGCCGTGTAACAAATGTCCGTGGGGCAAATTTCGCTTAAAACCGAGAAAAAAAGATAAAACGAAAATTAGTCACGATTGCGGCTCGTCGGAGTGTTTGAAACAAATTTAAGTTAGTCACTGTAATGCTGCGTGGAGCGTTTAAATCTTCTATACCTCCCAGATCCCCTGTTGCTGTACTCGTCTCCAAAATTTACAGCCCCCGTGCTCTGATCGTTATTTTACAAGAAAGGGGAGATCGATGATCTTTCCTTTCATCAAAAATATGGCCTTTTCCACTTCTAAAAATTGCGTGGTTGCCAACTCTCAAAATTGTGTGCATCCCCGTAAGTTGTATATACAGGGTGGAACCTCTCAGTATAGTGCGAACATCTAAAATGGCGCCCAAGTCTCATCTGAACATATTTGAAATTAAATTCCGGGCCCATGAAGATGTTTAGAAACGGCGCCACAGATAAATCAGTACTGGTTGTGGAAGTCGTCATCGGAACCTTTCCACAATCACTGCAATCCGGACGATTGAGAATCTAAGAAGATATTAAGAAGGCGCCACCGGAGTAGAGCAGGAAGGTAATAACCTTCCGGGCAAATGGACATCCGTGGTAAGGGGACGATGACGAAAGAGTCCGCAGAAGTTAAAAAATTAGGGTCCAATGAGCCTTCCTGTCCGGACCTTCACGTCCAATTAAAATGACAAAAAATGGCAACAGAGGAGAAGAAATCGGTGTAGAGCGGGAGATCTTAAGGGAGCCCCAACTCTCTCCTGGAACTTTTTTGATTTACCTTTCGTTTCCGAGAAAATCTGAAGACCGACGAAAACGTTAGAAAGAAGTGAACACGAAGCGGGACCTTGATGAAAAGCGCCTATCGGGAAAAAAATTTACGTGTAGCAGGAATCTTTAAGAGATCCCAAACCCTCACCTGGACCTTCTAGAGACACCCCAATGTGCGCACTACCTTATTCAGTCTGTCCAGTTTTTCACACTACCAGGATGACGAACCAACTCTTCCAGCCTCTCTGCAGTTTCCTCCGCGGCCATTTCGAATTAAAACCGCCTGCTATTAGGATTTTGCAACTCGTCCCAGACATAGTCGAGATGTTGCAGATGAATGGAAGTTCAGTTCGGCAGTCGGGAGAGTTATGGCCGAATTTTTGGCACATAAAGCACCGCACGATTCGGATAATTATGGTCAGGCTCTGGAGAAATCAGAGGAGATATACAAGATAGAAAGCCAAGGACTTGCGACTTGTAGGTGAGGCCGGCTTTCTCGAGAAGGTCTACGGGGATTTTGGAGACATCCAAGGAGGATTGCATACACATAGTTTGCAATCGACAACCTTGCCCCCGGAGATGGTTTCGATACGTGACAAGGCTTCTATCATTTCAGATCTTTCAGAAACTGTATCTTTGGAGGGGAGAAGTATAACATATAGAGGATGAATGGGGCAGAGACAAATAGAGGAGGGTTCAAGAGGATCAAGGAACGTTTGAAATTCAAGTGCATTTTGCATTACACCTTATAATAATTATTGCACCACACCTTCTTCATTTATTTTTAATTTTGAATATCCATTTATGCGCAGTCATTTATTTGCAACGTAAGAATACCAAAAGTACATAATTTCCACACTAGCATTTCAATTACTAAATAAAAATGTAAAGATGGGATAATTTCAACCTGATAGGTATGGTGGTTTAACAATAATTACCATTGGCAATATCATTTTCCTTTTGACTGAGTTACTTTTAAATGGGGCCATTTACTGACGTCATGTGAAATTAATGTTGAGGTTGCGACCTTCCTGTACAATTAGCAGCAGCTGCATGTGAACATTCGATTCAATCCTGCGAAATTGATCATCCAATGAGGAACGTAAGCGCGCAAAGTGAGTACGAGAAAGATGGGAGATTACGAAAGGACGATGTGATGATTCTGAAGGGTTGGGCGGAAAAGCAGCGCCACCTACCACCGATTTCTGGTATGGTATCTTATACTTTCGGTCAAGGGAAGTAAGCGTTGCCGTTTCAGAGGTTCAGCTCATCTTCTTCCTGCACAGCTGCTACTACAGCACGGAGTTGGCCAAATCGACGATCGAGTCGTTCTTCACGCTGCGCGCCCAATGCCCGGAGTTCTTCGCGAATCGTGATCCCCGAAGGGCCGAACTCCGAACGCACATCGATTCGGTGTAGGTGGCCATGGCGATTAATATTTTTATTCGTTTCTTTGCAGCTTCAGTATGTGTTTGCCGAAAAAAACCCACGACGGCAACCGAATCTTATTGCACAAGATGTTTGATAGCGACATTGGAAAGTTTGACGCAAACGAATCCGCCAAGGTCCTGGATATGGGTATCATATTCGAGCTGTTTCGAAATGGTACATCGGACGGTCTAGTCGTGGTTTGTGACCTCGAGGGGATAACATTTGCTCATATGCTAAGAATTAACTTTTCGACACTTCGAAACTGGTTTACGTACCTACAGGTAATAACCTTGGTACTTACTGGTTCGTTAATTTTGTGCTTAGGATGCAGTTCCCATCCGTCTAAAAGCAATCCACTTCCTTAATGCAGTAGGTCTACTTGATAGCATGATGGCTGTGATAAAACCCATCGTGAGAAACGAGCTGTTTAATTCTGTACGCCTGCAATTATAAAAACCCCTAAGTGTACCAGGTTTTTTTTTAGTTGCACGTGCACGGTTCCGTAGAAACGGTCTTCCAATACATCCCCAAGGAGAACTTTCCCAGAGACTATGGTGGACAACAACCGTCGCTCAAAGACCTTCATGGTACCCTCTTCGCTTAGGTTGAAGTTTGGAGTAATAGACTTATTTCAGAGACCCATACGCAAAATTTGATACATTTCGCCGATTACTTCGTAAAAGCAGAGGCGCACATTACGGATGAAACAAAGAGGGTTGCAAGGCCATCCAATGCTGACGGCGCTTTTGGCACAGATGGTTCGTTTAAACGACTAGAGGTCGATTAATATACTGATAATAAAATTTTGAAAATGATACCTGAAAACCGACCGACGGCTAGCTCATAATTATTAATTTGCAGCAATTAAATAGACCTTGTCTTATGTATTGAATAAAAAGCCAAAACCCGCTCTTCATTTTTTATTTCAAAGCCCCTACTCAAAATCGTACATTTCCAATCTAAATGGTCGCTCTTTATTTATTTAACTCTTTTTTAAAACAATAGCGTTCATAATAATTGCTCGCAGTCTTCTTGACATTTCGTGCGATTGCACCAAATGACGCAATTCACCGGCAAACGAAAATGTCACTGATCTGCGCCGGGCTTACGTTACGCCGTTAATTTTTTGTCCACTGCCCTAAGTTCAGGGCCCACGAGTTTAAATTCGCGTGATTTCAAACTTCCACTGTCTGCGATTTACGAATAATTTCGCGACTTTGTTGCCGGTACCAGGGATACATCAAAGCCTGATAGGTTTAACGATTCCGGGAAGCTTTGATTCTAGAGGAGATATAACAGATTTCAATTCCCTAGCTTCATTCCGTAAATTGAGATTTAAATAAAAAATTTTGGCCACGTTGCCAATGAACGCTTCTGGTAATGTTGCCGGCATCAGGAGTACATCAAACTTTACAAAATTCTGTGCGCCTGATAGGTTTAATGACAACTGGAAGCAGAGCTGGGCAGTATTCGACTTTGTAAATACTTTTTAGTATTCAAATCCTTTAATTTAAAGTATTCAAATACTTTGTAATTAAATACTTTTATGGAAGCAGTATTTGTTTTTGTAACTCAAATACTTTCACAAATATTTAGTATCAGTTTACTTCGCAAAGTATTTGGATACTTCGTGAAGTATTCGAATACTTCGCTTAGTATTTGAATACCATCCTTTTTTACCAAAAATCGACTACTCCAAAATTTCTCGGGGAAACACTTTTTCTTATTAATTTTGGTGCGTAGAATCCAAAACAATTCGTACTTTTTCGATCAGACTTCTCAATCAAAAGTTATAGACTAGAAACCAATGTCGAAAGAAAATTCAAAGGGCTGTAACTTTTGAACTAGTAGCTCAATCTTGGAACTGTTTGAAATTAGGGATTCTACAGGCCACATTCTAAAAGAAAATTTTTTTTCCGGGTCGATCTGCGACAATTTTTTTTGCGGGCCTAAAAAAAAGGCAGTGTATAACCTTCCTTTTTTACCAAAAATCAACTACACCAAAATTTCTCGGGAAAACACTTTTTCTTATTAATTTTGGTGCGTATAATCCAAAACAATTCGTACTTTTTCGATCAGACTTCTCAATCAAAAGTTATAGACTAGACACCAATTTCGAAAGAAAATTCAAAGGGCTGTAACTTTTGAACTAGTAGCCCAATCTTGGAACTGTTTGAAACTATGGATTCTACAGGCCACATTCTATAAGAAAATTTTTTTCCGGGTCGATCTGAGACAATTTTCTTTGAGGGCCTCAAAAAAAGGCAGTGTACTACAACCTTCCTTTTTTACCAAAAATCGACTGCACCAAAATTTCTCGGGAAAACACATTTTCTTATTAATTTTGGTGCGTAGAATCCAAATCAGTTCGTACTTTTTCGATCAGACTTCTCAATCAAATGTTATGGACAAAAAACAAATTTCGAAAAAAAATTCAAAGGGCTGTAACTTTTGATCTAGTGATCAAATTGTTTGAAATTATGGACTCTCGATCGATCTCGATCTCAGACAATTTTTTTCCGGCCTCAAAAGAGGCAGTACTTTTAAGTTATTCAATTATTTGAGAACAATTTAGAAATGTTTAGGAAAAGTGTCCATTGTCACAAAATCAAATATAAAAATCCGATACATCTGAATACCGAACTCGATAGTCTACGTAACTTAAAAACAATAGGGACCTTAGTTATATCCTTAAGACCATGTGTACCAATTTTCAAAGCGATCGCACGTTTCTGAACAAGTTATCATGCACACGGATAAACGGATGGTCAAAAATTGATATGTTCCAAAATCGCTAGGATTAATTTCAGAAAGACGTACGTATGGTCCTGGTAGGTACCTCCTATATAATAATATAATAATAATAATACGCTTTTACTCGCCTTAAATTTGTATATAACAATATGATTTGTGTAAAGTATTTACTATTTAGTTGAAGATTTCAATCTCTAAACAAATTTAAATCTAATAAAACCTTTTTGCTTTTATTACCGGTATCAGGAGTAGGTATATTAAACGTAATAGTTCTGCACGCCTAATACTGTAAACGATTATTGTAAGCTTTGATTCATGAAGGTAAACCAATAGATTTCAAATATTTAGCGTCAAAAAGCAAACTTAATTTAATCAAACGTTTCTGGCTACGTTGCCGGTATCAGGAGTACCCTTCATATGTTCAATACTAGAACCTATGACTTCAGAAGATTTCAATCCCTTCATTTCTTAAACAAATTTGAATCTAAATGAACGCTTCTGGTTACGTTTCCGGCATCAGGAGTACATCCAAATTTTAAAAAATTCTGTGCGCCTGATAAGTTTAATGACAACTGGAAGCTTTGAAACAAGAAGATTTCAATCTCTAAACAAATTTAAATCTAATAAACCCTTTTTGCCTTCATTACCGTTATCAGGAGTATATTAAACGTAAAAGTTCTGCACGCCTGATGATACTGTAAACGATTATTGTAAGCTTTGATTTATGAACCAATGGATTTCAAATATTTAGCGTCTAAAAGCAAACGTTTCTGGTTACGTTGCTGGTATGAGGAGTAGATCAATCGCAAAATTCCTGTACGCCCGATACATTCAACGGTTACCGGAAGATTTAGTTAAAAAAGTTAAACGTGGAGGGTATGGGTTTAATTATTCATCAAGTATCCACCACTTTTCTGGGGGTGGAACTGCTGATAAGTCAAGTGGCGTTCAACCAAAATCAGCATTCACGTACTCGAAGGGCATATCGGATTGGAGCAATCAGTGCTCATTAATCGGTCCGTGGATGAGCTTCGGGTTTCTCACCGCCATGAAAGGTGTTACCGTCGAAGAAGAGTATGGGAAGAGTGTCAAGTTGCGAAGAGAAGATGTCATGATGTTGAAGGAGTGGGCCGAAAAACAACCACATCTGCCAGATATTCCGGGTAAGTTCCGTGCTACGACCGAGTTGCTTTAGTAGCGATCAATGCGGAGTACACCATTACATAGTAACAGGTAATTGAGATTAAACTCGGTTGATAATGACGATTAGTATAAGTGCGTGATAGCTAAACCAAAACGACACCTTTTAAACAAATTTTCTGTGTTTCTTGGAGACGTTTAATGTATCTAAAGACTCCTAGAAGGTTTCATGGATTCTTTCCGCTCACCAACCCTTAAAGAACCTCTACCTCTACTAATTACTAGGCATTTAGAAGCCGAAGAAGCCTTTTGGAGACTTTGGAAATGAAATGCTTTATCCTCAAAAACTATGTGTCGGAGAGAGAGAGATTAGTTTAAAGGTTCCTAGGAGACATTTAAAAGTTTCAAAACACTTCACACGGGCCTTAACAGTCCCGGAAATTTTTGGACGCCCCCGAGTCCTTCTTCGGGTAGGGCCCCAATGATGGTAATACACAAAATTTGATCCAAGAGTCCCCTAGGTAAAATTTTATATTCGTGGTACATGAAGTTTACAGGAATTGGAAATTGTCCGAGATGTGTAGCAAGATTACGTTCCACCCAGAGTGTACTGGATGCATACGGCTTCACCTTTCCTGAAGTCAAGGTGTGTCTTTGTTGATAATAAATTAATTACTTCATAGATAAAGGCGCGGCTTATATCACGGAATGCAGGCGTATTTTAGTTTGCGTAAGAGAGGAGAAGTGACAGTGATAGAGCGGAAATGAGATCAAGAGAACTTTGTTGCAGAACTCCACCTGATTTTCTTCCTGCAGAGCTGCCGCTTCAGCACCGAAAAGGCGAAAGCGACAATAGAATCGTTTTTCACCTACAGAGCCCACTGGACCGAATTCTTCAGAGACAGGGATCCCACTCTGCCTCAGCTGCGTGCACAGCTCGAAGTCGCGTAAGTCCCTCGACCACCAACGCTTACAGCCTAACAACTTGGAAACCGTAGGGGGTTTCTGCCTTTACCAAAGAAAACAACTCACGGTCACCAGATCATCCTGTTTAGATTCCTCAATACCGATCCAAGCCGTTTTGATGTGAACGCGCAGATCAAGCTCTTCGACATGTGCGTCACGCAATGGTTGATGAAGAACGGCACGTGCGAAGGATTCGCGGTCGTGTGCGACCTGAAGGGAGTCGTCCTCGGACATATACTCAGAGCGAACCTCACTTCGATTAAAAGAGGGATAATGTACGTTCAGGAGGCGCTTTTTACCCGACTGATAAGTATCCACCTGGTGAACGCCGGCTCTTATATGGATCGAATAATGAGCATGATCAGACCGTTTCTGAATGAGGAGCTGATTAACATGGTTTGTTGAATCAAAGGGTTTTCAGCGCATGTCACATGGGTTTTCAGGTACATTGCCACCAGAACTTCACTCTGCCGAAAGATATTCCAGTGGAGTGCCTGCCAAGTGACTACGGAAGCTTGCAGCCGTCCTTTCAGGAGCTGCAGGGTGAGCTTTGGGGATTGTCACAATGGTAATTGTGCCGATTTGTTTTAGACGCCAACATTAAAAGGCTGATGGACTATGCGGAGTACTTCAGGAATGAGGATACGTACATTGCGGATGAAACCAAAAGAGCAGTAGGATCAGTGAAGACCACTGACATTTTTGGAGTTGAAGGCTCCTTTAAAAAATTAGACATTGATTAACTACTGCGCTTGGAAAGTCCGTGAGCTTGACATTTGAAATACGTTTCAGGACTTGTAAAAATTTTCGAGTTTAATTTTAAGAAGATCTTTGTAATACGTTTCAGAACAAAAATTTACTTAGCTTTTTTACTGTCTTGCTCTACAGTTATACCCAAACCACCTGCGATATCATACAGGCAAGTCATGCTCAGGTCTTAAGTCTTGACCGAGGGGATCGTTCTCCAAGTGCCCGGCCAAGTTCAATGGAGGCGCAGAAGATGTGCACGCAGGACTGCTCGACTTTTGCGTTGACTTCTATTGGCTTACAGGGCACGCCGCCGTGGCATTTTCTTTGGTTCCGTTTCGTTTTTTTTACTGGGCAACTACAAACAGAAAATTAGAAACAGAAAAGAGCAAGTTTCGGCTTACCTTTTACGAATTTTACGAATCGTTGGGAGTAAATACGTAACGCAGTTCTCGGATAAGGACAATTCGCCTTAATGCAGCGCGTACGCGTATGCAGGAGATATCTAAACTATGAGAGTGTAATGGGGACACTACACGTACATTCGGTGACCTCATTTCGAACAGGTTGCACGACTCGGTCGTAGTATATGTATAATCGTATGTTACGCAATCTGAGACGATTTTATCGAATTTAAAGTGGCATTTTGCTTACGAAAAACTCCAATGAATAATAAGTGCAAAAATTAGCATGTGCACTTGTGCAGACTAGTTTTTTTTTATCAAAGTGGGTGTCAAAGATTCAACTGCGTTAGCTCCTAAAGCGATCCAGGTTTCAATTTTTTTTTAGAGGGGAGGGCCTTAAGAAAAACATCGATTCCAGTGTTGGTTACTTTTTTTTTAATTGTAGGTGAATAATTTGCAGCAGATTTATTTAACGTAATCATAACATCGTTAAAGGAACCGGGCTGTGGAAATTAATTGCATGGAACAGATTCGAATTGCATTTAATTATCATAAGCGGACCCATACAAAGGAATTTGGTTATTTTCTCATTATTTATATTTTACTTAAATGATAATTTTGCACGAATTTAAATTTCGTTTTGCTATAAGGTATGCATACAATATTTGTGTAAAAAAACTGCGAGAAGTTTATTGTGCGTACAAAATTTAGATACGGGAAATTATGACCAAACGTGGGCACGAGGTGGGGGTTGTATTTTCTAATTTTATATCAATTATTTAGTACAAACGAGGGTCTTCAACCCTTGGAATGTAACCAATCGTTACACTTTCCATTAAAAACATTACCCTCTTAGTTGTGTAAACGCACGCCACTGCAACTAATAATTCCTCAAAAAATCTCACCTTCAAAAGCTTATAGCAACCTGCAAAGGCCCTCATCTCAACCAACATGGTGCAACTATCCATGCGAACCATCACACATCTCAGATCCTACATCGAAATACTGATCCATGTGCACGAAAATCGGTCACATCTCCCCAGATTGCCCTACTCGCATGCAAGTAGTTCATCCTGTGGTAAAAAACTAACTGGTGTACCTAAAGCCAATAACCAGACCAAATGCAATAACTGTTCAGGCCCTCATCTCACCTATTTCTTCGAATGCCGTAAACGAAAAGAGATTCCAAGCATTCCTGCCGAAGCAGCCCTCCTCCAGACCCGCAGACTCTCAATCCGTTTCTTCGAAATCGATCGCTCTCCCCCGACTACCTATGTACCGCACCCTCATCTTTATTCATCGTTTTCCTAACTAACATCACACCACCCCCTATTCTTCCGCCAAATGGAATCTACAAAAAAGGACCAAAAAATGTCCGTAAATCCCGTCAGCAAGACAGAATGTTTGCGGTCGAAATAAAATTCCACTTGCACTACAGAAAATGGCACATAATCTGTGCCGAATTAGTTTCAATTGACTAATTACTCGGGCCGATAATTAATCGACACCTAAACGTTACAGTTGATGAAATAATTCCGTAAATCCCGCCAGGAAGACAAAATGTTTGCAGTCGAAACAAAACTCGATTTTGCACTACTCAAAAAGGCGCATAATCGGTGCCTAATTAGTGCCAAATGACTAATTACTCGGGCCGATAATTAATCGACCCCTAAACCTTACAGTTCAAGAAGTACCTACTTCCGTAAATCCCGCCAGAAAGACAAAATGTTTGCGGCCGAAACAAAACTCGATTTTGCACTACACCAAATGGCGCATAATCAACCCTTAATTATTACTAAATGAATAATTACTTGGGCCGATAATTAGTCGACCCCTAAATCTAACACTTCAAGAAATAATTCCGTAAATCCCGCCAGGAAGACAGAGTTTGCAGTCGAAATAAAACTCGATTTTGCGCTACACCAAATGGCGCATAATCGGAGCCTAATTAGTGCCAAATGATTAATTACTCAGGCCGAGAATTAATCGACCCCTAAACGTTGCAGCTCAAAAAAAACGTCGGTCAATACCACCAAGAAGATAGAATGTTTGCGGTCGAAATAAAATTCGATGTGCACTACACAAAATGGCGAATAATCGGTGCCTAATTAATTCTAAATGACTAATTACTCCGACCGATAATTAATCGATTCCTAAACCTTACAGTTGCAGAAATAATTCCGTAAATCCCGCCAGGAAGATAAAAGGTTTGCAGGCGAAATAAAACTCCATTTTGCACAACACAAAATGGCGCATAATCAACCCTTAATTATTATTCAATGAATAATTACTTGGGCCGATAATTAGTCGACCCCTAAATCTAACACTTCAAGAAATAATTCCGTAAATCCCTCCAGGAAGACAAAATGTTTGCAGTCGAAATAAAACTCGATTTTGCACTACACCAAATGGCGCATAATCGGCCTAATTAGCCAAATGATTAAGTACTCAGGCCGAGAATTAATCGACCCTAAACGTTGCAGCTAAAAAAAAACGTCGGTCAATCCCACCAAGAAGACAGAGTGTTTGCGGTCGAAATAAAATTCGATTTGCACTACACAAGATGGCGCATAATCATAATTACTGAATGACTGCCGATAATTATCGTGTCTTGAAATGAATCTAATAAGATACTACGGGCCGAATTAAAATGACTAATCTCGACCCCTAAACGTTACAGTTCAAGAAAATACGTCCGTCAATCCCGCCAGGAAGGCAGAATGTTTGCGGTCGAAATAAAATTCTATTTGAGGTACACAAAATAGTGCGCATAATCGACCCCTAATTATTCCTGAATGACTAATTACTCGGGTCGAGAATTAATCGACCCCTAAACGTTACAGTTCAAGAAAAAATTCCCGTAAATCCCGCCAGGAAGACCTAAAATTTGCGGTCGAAATAAAACTCGTTTCTGCACTACACCAAATGGGGCATAATTGGTGCCTAATTAGTGCCAAATCACTAATTACTCAGGTCGATAATTTAATCGAACCCTGAACGTTACAGTTCAAGAAAAAATGTCCGTAAAGCCCGCTAAGAAGACAGAATGGTTGCGGTCGAATTAAAATTCGATTTGCATTACACAAAATGGCGCATAATCGGTCCCTAATTAGTCCCAAATGACTAATTACTCAGGTCGATAATTAAACCCCTAAACGATACAGTTCAAACAAAATATCCGTCAATCCCGCCAGGAAGACAGAATGTCTGCGATCGAAATAAATTTAGATTTGTACTACACAAAATGGAGCATAATCGGTGTCCAATTAGTGCCTAATGCCTAATTACCTTGGCCGATATAATTAATCAACTCCTAAACGTTACAGTTCATGAAAAAATGTCCGTAAATCCCGTCAGGAAGACGGAATGTTTGCAGTCGAACCTAAATTTGATTTGTACTCCACAAAATGGCGCATAATCGGTGCCTAATTAGTACCTAATGGCTAATTACGGAGGCCGATAATTAATAGATCCCTAAACGTTACAGTTCTAGAAAAAATGTCCGTCAAGATTCGATTAGCACTACACAAAATGGCACATAATCGGTGCCTAATTAGTGTCAAATGACTAATTACTCTGACCGATAATTAATCGGCCTCTAAGAGTCAAGAAAAATGTACGTAAATCCCACCGAGAAGATAGAATGTTTCCGGTCGAAATAAAATTCGATTTGCACGACACAAAATGGCGCATAATCGACCCCTAATTATTATGAATTACTAATTACCCAAGCCGACCTCTAAACGTTACAGCTGAAATGACTATTACTAGGGTCGTGACCCCAAAACGAACAAACATACTTACAAAACGTACAAAAAGCAGTAAGGGAAGGATCTTGAGGAGATTCTATGGTCTTTAAAGCTCTTCTTCGCCATTGTGGAAGTATTAAGGTCGACAAAGATCTTTTAGTGATCTTGAAGGTTTGAAAAACCTCTCAAATATTTCATATCCATCGGAAACTTTCGGTTTCTTGGGTTTTCTGTTGCTTTTGAGAGCATTGGGATTTGGTTTACCACTTGATCTACCGAAATGAGTCATGAACAGACTGAAGTGGTTCAATGGATTTAATTCAAAAACAGCTGATTGATGTCTTAATTGTCTATACAATAATGTGAATAAATTTCACACGCTCGCTGCGTGGAAACGACTTCTCCAAACTGAATAGCTAGAGGTTATACCATCTGTTAATGAAGTCGGTAATTTTCCCCACTTACCGACCCTGCATATTAGGAAGCAATAATTAACTCGCGGGACTTTTGCCTCATTTACTTCCACATTAATCCGAATAACAGCCAGTAAATCCGCCTCGCTCAAAAGGAGGTTGCGGGGACTTTCTACATTATAATCGGCAATACGCAAAATGCCGTTCGTTTACGCGGACGTGGAAAAAGTGTACGAAAAGACCGAGGGGTTGAAACGCGAAGACGTCCGCCATCTCAGGGAGTGGATGGGCAAACAGCCCCATCTGCCCCAAGTTACGGGTGAGTTTCGAAAATGTCGCTTACCGACTTCGTTAACGACTTAATTTCAGATCTCGACATCATATTCTTCTTGCACAGTTGCTACTACAGCATCGAGCGGGCGAAGATCTCGATCGAGAATTACTATACCTGTTTGACGGCGTCCCGCGAGGTCTTCGGAAGGAAGGATCCGGAGGAGTTTCGGAAATGTCTGCAGGAAGCGTGAGTACCTAGCAGTTATGTGCGATGTGTGAGAATATTTTAATATCGAGTGAAAGTTTTGAAGAAAGTTGCCGACCTGATATTTAATAAAGGATTTCTCGTTACATCAACAACGATTTGCATTAACGCGCAAGACACGTTTTGGTACAAATTATTCGAGATTATATAACCCGAATTTCGATTTCTGAATCTCTTAATTTGAAACATTGCCTGTGGGCCTTTCTGACGTCTCAATTCCTATTCTCTCCACGTCTCCCTTCCTCTCTTCTCGTTTCCACATCTGAACATGGCAATTATTTTAATGTTTTTCTTCCCCTCTGTTAGATACTGCGACACCCCCTCTGTTATCAGCTCCCTGTACCTTTCGATTTTTCACGAATTCTCGATCTTCACTCTCCCGAGCTGCACTTGTACATCTTTGTCCCTTTTGGCACGTTCTCCTTTCATCGTTTCCCCTATTCCTCTGCATCCGTTTGTTTCGTTTATCCCTTTTGTGTTCATCCTCGTCGCTAACCCTTCTTTTACCAATTCACTTTCCTCGACTCTTACCGCTCTTCGTCCTGATTTTATCCTTATATTCTTCATTTGTATTTCCTCCTCTAATACGGAATTTGGTGTCCTTCTGTTTAGTCCCAGTATATACCCATTTTTGGTACCTTCTTTGTATTTCCATTCCTTCCATTCCCACACCTCCCTTCCGTACCCCTCTCAGCATTGTGTCAAAAAGATGTTTTTTTGATGTGAAAACATTCTGGAAATTCCTCTCTCCTATTCCCCACTCTCCGCCTGTTTTTATGAGGGAGATAGCGAGGGCCCTGACCACACTAAACCACTTTAATAAATCCCAACGTCGCGGGTATCACCTTTGCTATTCTTCCGCTTGTCGGGGGTGCGCTATAATTATTGTACCCACCTGGCCTCCCTCTTTCACGTTCGTGTTACATACGTGGTGAACTCGTCTATCATCCTCCAGCTACTCTCACCCTCTATCATGCTGTCGATGATGCTGTCCTCTTCTATCCGATTCGCCAACTCCATTTTCAGCGTCGATCCACCTCTCACACCCAAATATTGTGTCCTGAAGTGTCCCTGTGCCCGAATTCCACATAGGTGTCGCCCCGTTGCCTTTTGAATCGGTAAGTACTCTGTGCTCTCCCCGTGTCCTGTTAAGAACTGTGTTAGATGGTAGTGTACCTGTCCGTGCTTTCTCTGGTGCCATTTCAGGAATCAATCTATTTACCCAGCACCTGGAGAAGTTTTCGCATGCCTACTATGACCGCCGCCTTGGATTTTTCCCCCGCCCGTTTTAACCTCTTCTCCCCCATCCACCTGTCAATGGCTTCTATGATGGTGTCCATACATCGTTTCACCACCCCTACTTCCCTATCCCACAGTGAGTTCATCTGAAAAAGTAACCAACTTCACTTCCCTCGGTACTATCATGCCTACTACTTTATCGGACGTCATATTCCATAGCAGTGGCCCTAATACTGATCCCCGAGGGACGCCTCCATTTACTTCAATTTCATTACTATGTCCGGACGGTAGTCTTACATTAATTTTCCGCTCTGTTAAGTAGCTATACATTGACTTACACATTGTGCTCGGCGCTCCCGTCCTTAGACTGCAATCGCACCGCAACTACCTCGGCAACTACACTCTCGAATAGCTTGCCAAGCTGCCCCCTAGGGAGATCCGCCTTGTCCTTTTTAGGGATCAACACCACCTCGGCACTTTTCCACGCTGGTGAGTATTTCCCCTCCCTCATAGTTCCCTCGAAAGCCGCAGAAAACATATTGGGGGCTCTCTTTGCCACCAGTGCCACGAATTCAGGGTCCGGCCCTGGAGCTTTTGGGCATTTTTTGGCTGCCTCCGCGATCTCTTTTTATACGATCGTCATTTGGTTGTCTTGATCATCTACCGCCATCAGCCGGTCAATCCTTTCTCTCAGAGGGAAGAGTGCCCGGCTGCCCGCACATGTTCCTGGACTCTACCTTCCACACTTTCTATACCTCCTCCTTCCACCCTTTCTATACCTCCTCCTTCGCAAATCTCACCATCTTCGATTTTTCGACGTTTAGTTCCATTTCTTTTCTTGCACAGTACAGTGCTTTACATTTTTGTCCACTTTCCATCCTCCATCATTTCCCATACTTTTTCCCTTTCTATCCTTTTAAAATCTTCTCTTAGATCCATGACAAACGCTACTGCCCTTTTTCCCAATTCCTTTTCTCAGCTTCTCCTTATTTAATACTATCTGTAACGAAAATCCCATTGGGTTCCTCCTGCCGCCTTCCCTTTCTTGAATCCCTTAAGTTGTTGCTCCATCACTTCTCTTGATATCTCGTTTTCTTCCACCTCCCCTATCCCTCACCATAAAGTTCCGTTTCCGTTCCTCTATTTGTATTTCTCTCCCACTTAATGTTCTTCATTCTTTTTTTATGTTCTAGCACCTCCTTCTCTTCTATCTCGCCCTTTCTTTCTCCATGATTGTTCGGTATCTGTTTCTCTCTTCTGTACACTCTCTGTACCTCAGATTCATTTCTGTTATCTCACTCATCCTCTTCCTTTACCTGCTACCTTTACGGTCTGGCGTGTTGGCTTCTCATCAGCCAGTCCGTTCCTGTTTTGGTAAACTGGTGGCAGTGCAGTTCGTGACTTTTGCGCCAGTGTCCAAGAACACTGACCTATTATGCTCTAGCACGGATAGGGCGAGATCGGAAATTCTGCAATCAGAGCCCAGAAACTGAGATCTTGGGGTGCTCTAATCTTCGGAATTCTGTTGCAATGCTTGCACTTTCAACGTAGGACTCCTGGTTTGCCGCAGCCATAGCAGCGCAAGACGGTGTTCGCCTGTTCCTTTTTCTTTCGACATACGCTGACATCGTGGCTTCAGAAAATGCACAAGAAGCATCTTCTTTTCATGTGCGGATTCCTTCTTTGTTCCGTTGGATCCTGCATTCACCATGGTCAATTCGGTGGTTCGGGCTTCATCGAGAAGTTGTTTAATGAGGCGGGGCTCAATATTTACAGCGCCACGTGCGTTTTGCGTGTGAACTTTGAAAGTTTTTAATACATATTTTTCCACTCCTCCTCTGTGCCTCACCTATTTCATATACTTTCCTTCCACAATCCTCCATCGTGTCTCTTGTCCATAACTGCATCTCCCTTAATTTTGAACCTCTCCATTTCTTGCTCCTTTGTCTTTCCTTATTAATCAGTTGGTGATCCGATTCTGTCCACGTTCCTACTTTAAAATGTTCGATTGCTTCCCATTTCTGTTTACTAGTATGTAATCAATTACAGACCTCCCTCTTTCTCCAATGTAGATGTGTATCGCCCATCCCTATCTCCCTCCATGTTTCCGTTTGATATTCTCCAACCTCTCTTTTCTGTTAATTTCAGTAACAACGCCCCTTCTTTGTTGCATTTTATCTCTGTACTAGTCGATCTTTCTCCTTTGGAAGGGTCACGGCAAAAATTTGGTTACTAGTTGAAAATAAGTTTCGACGATTGACGGATTTGATTCAGGAACAAACTTTCGCAATTTATCAGTTAAAATTTTGTTCATACACTGGAATAATTGACCAATCCGCAGTGTGGAAATCTCAAAAATTACCCTTATAACTTAGTGTTTTTCAGTCAACAAAAGCACGAATTAACTGCCTTTAACCTGTTTACCTGTTTCCGCTTCATGCAATTTTTTTTAACGTCTCGTATGAAGGAAATAGGTGGGCAAATTTAAACAGGCCACCTGTTACAAAGTGTTTGAGCTCTTAGTTTATTAATATTGGAATTGATATTAATTCTACACTTTTCTACGCTCAAATAAAGTCAATAAAATTTCTGGCGGGCGCTTAACTTTTGTTGGAGAATTTTCCTGAGATAAAGACAGAAGGGTCGTTTAATAGTGAGGGGTGTTTGGGCTCCAATTTTTTAAATATTGCGATTTATTACATCTTTCTACCCTTAAATAAGGCCAATAAAGTTTGTGCACGATGATTCACCTTTTGCCGAGGGTATCAATGCTCTGACGTTATTTTGACGTAAGCAGTAATTAGATAAATTAAAAAAATGCAGCACTCCAATTTCCTTTGGAGGATTAAGAGTTCGAAGTGTCCGAAGAATTGATAAAATTCGAAGAGAACGAGGAGTTCAAAATCAACCAAAAAATGCGATAAGTCCGAAGACTCTTAAAATTACGAGGGCTGTTTGAAGAACTGAAGAAATGAGAACAATTTGAAGAATTTAAAGATCTGAAGAACCTTTAGGTAATATGCCAAGGAGCTGTCGAAAATAAAAATCTGGCTTTAACGGCCTTTTGAGTTCAGAAGGGTGCTTTTGTGTCTTATCTGTAACAGACAACAACATAAATAAACAAACAAGGGGGCGGCATCAGTTCATTTAATGACTCGAAGGACTAAATGTAGCGTTAGTGAAATAAATTCTAATGCTTACCCAAAATAAAGTCGGCCTGGGATTTTCTTATAACTCAAACCGGTACGTTACCGGCAGTTCGAATTGTTGACTGATATTATTCGTTGTAAGCGTTTACATGCTATTTATATCACAGATTTGCGTTCCTTAACCTATGTCAATTACGTTATTATGCAAGAAATGGCTCCAGATTCGGACAACAATTGTGTTTACTTCCAGAGCGTACATACCACTACCAAAACTAACACCGGAAGGCTACCAAGTATTATTCTGCCAAATTCTCGTTTCCGACCCGAACAGTTTTTCGTTCAACAATCACATCAAGTACGTCGACGGATGCATGAAGAGCTGGTTTTTGGAGAGGGGGCCAGGTGAAGGGGTGGTCATCATTTTAAACATGGACGGATTCGTTTTGGGACACCTTTTAAGAATCCCCCTGTTCTCAATAAAAAAACTCATGTTTTACTTTCAAGTAAGTTTCGAACCCTAAATCGCAACTCCATGTAGTTTTTTTAGGACGCGCTACCAGTGCGACTGAAATCCGTTCACGTGATCAACACCATGCCGCTCATCGAAAAGGTGCTTGCGGTGGTCAAGCCGTTCATGACAGCGGAACTGATCAAAATCGTACGACGGGCATCGGCCATTAAACTGAAAGTAATGCGAACTCTTGCAGGTGTACTTCCACACCAGCAACCTGGAAACCCTAGACAAGTTCGTGCCGCGAGCTCTGCTCCCATCGGACCACGGAGGCGATCAAAAATCCGTCATGGAGCTGCACGGTAGGGAAAGTTTCGGGGGAATCTTAATTCAGTCGAATTTCAGAGGAGAACTTCCAACGTATCGTTGATAAGCCGGAGTTTTTCGAAATCGAAGAGAGCAGGGGAACCGATGAGTCTAAACGGATGGACAAGTTCGCAAATAAACACGCCACATTCGGCATTGAGGGGTCGTTCCGGAGTTTGGAAATTGACTAACAGAAGCACTGTATGTAAATTATTAATTGCGAAATGCAGTTGTTTCTGTTAATTTGCATGTAATGTAAATAATTTGTGAATTATGCGTTACTTAACTTTCATATGTGTTAATATAATATCTTACAAACAATGTGGTCCGTTAACTTGCCCCCCCCCCCCCACTGAGAGATTTCATAGTCGAATTATTTTGAAATGAATGCGCTCGTTATGCGCTCAATTGCGCCACTTGAATTAAAGCTAGCGCCATTATGGTTAAGTCATAAAAAAATTTTAAAAAGGGGGGGGCTAACTTAACGTTTTCAAAAGTTACGTTTTTTAACATGTTTTTTCTACTACATCGTACCTTTCATCATGCGCTAAAATGCGCCGTAAACAAAAATCTTGGCGCCATTATAGTGTTTCAGAAACACTATACAGGGTGTTTTTTTGGGAGCCTTAGTTAAACGATTATGAGAAAGTAAAATAGGTAGGTTTTTGAAAAATTTGTATTTAGGAGTTACTCCGAAGGCCGAATCGATGTAAAATATTTTCAAAATGGACGCACTTCCGGAAATAACTTTTGAAAACGCTAAGTTAGACCCTCCACTTTTTAAAAATTTGTTATGGCTTAACCGTAATGGCGCTAGCTTTAATTCAAGTGGCGCAATTGAGCTCATAACCAGATGTATCAAGTGACACAAATACCGGTAGCAAAATGCGTTATAGGGGATTTCGTTCACTTGCCCCCCCGCAAATATATTTAAGGATAACCAAAAAACAATAATGGCGCAAAGATATCTTTTTACGGCGCATTTCAGCGCATACCTGAGAGTACAATTTCGTATGAAAAGATGTTAAAAAAAAGTAACTTTTAAAAACGTTAAGTTGGCCCCCCCCCCACTTTTTGAAAATTTGTCACGGCTTAACCGTAATGGCGCTAGCTTTAATTCAAGTGGCGCAATTAAGCGCATAACCAAATGTATCAGGTGACCTAGTTACAAGGGACAAAATACGTACTGGGGGGGCTACGTTCACTTGGCCCCCCCAAATGTTTTTTCGGATTTCTAAAAAACGATAATGGCGCAAGAGTTATTATCGGTGGCGCATAGGAGCGCATAATGAGCGCATTCATTTCAAAATAATACGACTATGAAATCTCTCAGTGGGGGGGCCAAGTTAACGGACCCCAAACAATGTTCGTTCAATCACTACCTTTAATTCGTTTTGAGCTTTTTAGAGAGATTCTACGGAATACCTCTTCTAACGATTCTTTAAAAAAAATCCTTGCCATAGCCTTCCAACAGTTCTTTACGAGGTCCAGAGATCCATGAGAGTAATTTTCAGGGGCTTAATGATCCTCACAAGTATTTCTTCAGCATGCATTTGGAGAGCGGTCTTCAAGTGGTTCCCCAAAAGATTTGTCTGGGGAATACCTTGATTCACGTACCTAAGCGCAGATGTACACAAACGTATAGAGGAGGTTTCTGGAATGAATCTTCAGAAGGATATTTAAAGAGCACTGGGAAAGATCTTGCTAGGGATTTCTCCATGAATTCTTAAAACACCAAAAAAATGGTTTTTTTTGTCAAAATAGCATTGGATATTCTCAGGATATCCTCTTAACATGCTAGAAGGTGTGTCAATATTCCAAACATCCATAAAATGTTTTACGCGTATATGCGTCCGGTTGGCATATACCAAGGATATTCAGCAATGAATTCTGTTATGAAATTGCGCACCATAATCTAAAAATATTCAAAATAAATGGAGAATATTGTTTTAATTTTATTCTCAGAATATCTGAGATATTCCCATTCGAATATCCCTAGTATATCTTACAAGGCACGTAGATATTCTAGGAATATATATACCTCATAATTATACAAATAATATTCAGAATAAACTGAGAATAATTTTTAAATTTATTCTCAGAATATTCCAAGGGGTATCATAATCTAAGAATATTCAGAATAAATGGAGAATATTCTTTTAATTTTATTCTCACAATATCTGAGATATTCCCATTCGCATATCCCTAGTATATCTTACAAGGCACGTAGATATTCAAGGAATATATTTAACAGATATTCATTTTTGAATATTCCTGGTATATTACAGAAATTTTCAATATTATCTGGAGTATGGGCCTTAATATGCAATACTTTAGAATTGCACATACCTCTCAAGGAGTCTCTCATACGAGTTTTCAGGACGTTTACTATAAAATTTAGCAAAGGAGTAAAACGTTTTTAGCGGGTTGTTTAAATTAGTTAACAAAAGGATAATTTAAAAAAAAGTTCAAGATATTCGTTGAAAGATTTTGAAGATATCTCCCAAGAAATGTTGCAGGTACATCTGGAGATATTCTTCAGGGCGTTCATTTAACTGTTATTCAAGGGCGTACTTTCCAGATGCCTCATAAGATTCTTAATTAAGAAGCACTTTCATGGTAATATGCGAAAAGACCTGCTTTGCCGAGGGTAGTGTGCTGGGAGGTAATCCACACTCTCCAGACCCTCCGCTAATATCTACATACTTCTCGAAAAAAGTTTAGTGTTATCTCTCTCAGTCTTTTCCCCAAGATGATCATGAGAGTGTTAAAAGCTGAGCGATTTTGAATGCGAACGTAATACCAGGAGATCTGTTTTGCGGATGGTATTGTGCTGGGAGGTATTCCATACCCCCGACATTAAATTCTTCTAAAAAAAAATGTAGTGATAGCATGTTGATTTAGACACAAAGCAAGAGAAAGGAATGTCTTTTTCCAAACAATAGCATGAGAGTGGTAAAGGCTGAATGATCCCCCCCCCCCCTCAAGCGTACGAATATTTGATTACATTGTCGTATTAGTTTACCATGAGGGTGCTGGGGTAATTAAGAATGTACTATGACGTCCTGTTTTACCGAGAGTATTGTGATGGGGGGGGGGGGGAATACCCTCCCCCTCTTCCGCATAGAAAGATTGTAGTTTACCATGAGAATGGTGGGAGTAATACAGAATACAAATCAAAGAGAATGAGGACGTCTCTTCCCGAAGTGATAACCGTTGAATGATTTTGAAAACGAACGTAATACCGGAAGGTTTGTGGACTATGGGAACCCCCCCCCCCCCCTTCCCCCGAGCATACAAAGATTTCATTACCTTTTCGCAGATTACCATGAGAGTGCTGGAGGTAATAGAGAAAGAACTACCGAGCTCCAGCCAAGGGTAGTGAGGTTATGGGTATTCCACACCTCCTAGACACTTTTCTCAAAAAACTTTTAGTGCTAGCACTCTCACGATAGTTTAGACACAAAAGAAAGAGGAAAGGAGGATTCGGCTTCCTTTTTCGAAAAATTATCATGAGACTGTTAAAGACTGAATGATTTTGAAAAATAGCGTGATAGCGGGGGGGTCTGGTGGGTATGGAATACCCTTCCAGCATACGAAGATTCGGTTACCTTTTCGCATATTAGCGTGCGAGTACTGGAGGCTATTAAGGAAAGAAATGTCTAGCACTGATTTGCCGAAGGTAGTCTGCTGGGAGCGCCGGGGGGGGGGGCATACCCACCATCCCCCCTTCCCCGCCCCCCAGTAATACATATGAACATTTGATTACCTTTTCGCATATTACCACGAGAGTCTTGGGGGTATAAGATAAAGAACTATCGAGCTCTGATTTGCCAAGGGTAGTGTAGGGGGGGGGGGGCACCCAGTAATAGCCTTTTCTCTAAAAACTTTTAGTGCTGCCATTCTCACGATAATTCTTCTAGTAGTTTACCATGAAAGTGCTGGGGGTATTAGAGAAAGAACTATAGAGCTCTACTTTGCTGAGAGGTATGTGCTGGGGGTATTCCATACCCCCCAAGACCCCCGCGTAATACACTTTTCTTTAAAAAAAAAAACGTTTAGTTAGTGTTGACATTCTCTCGATAATTTTGACACGAACGATGAGGAAAGGAACATTCGACTGCGGAAAATATCACGAGTGTTAAAAGTTGAACGATTTTGAAAAGAAATGTAATACTAGAGAGTCTGGGGGGTAAGGAATACCCCCAGCATGCGAAGATTTGATTACCATTTCACAGATTAACATGAGAATGCTGGGGGTAATAAAGAAAGAACTATCGAGCCCTGCTTTGCCGAAGGTATTGTGCTGGGGGGTATTCCATGCCCCTCACCCAGACCCCCCGATAATACATTCCTCTCAAAGAAAGTTTAGTAGTATACTCGCATGATAATTTAGATACAACGCTAGAGGAAAAGAGGATTAGAGTGTCTTTTCCCAAAGATTATTGTGAGAGTGTTAAAAACGGAACGATTTTGAAAGCGATCGTGATACCGGGTGGTTTTGGGGGTAAGGAATACTCCCAAGGATACCAAGATTTTATTACCTTGTCCTAGTAGTTTACCATGTAAGTGCTGGGAGTCTTAAAGGAAGAACTATGGAGCACTGCTTTCCCGCCGCGGTATGTGTTGGGGGGTATTCGACATCCCCCACACCCCCCGGCAATACAGTGTTCTTAAAAATCTTTTAGTGTTGGCACTCTCACTATAATTTTGACACAAACGACAAGGAAAAGAACATTCAACTGTCTTTTCCCAAACAATGTCACGGGAGTGTTAAAAGCTGAACGATCTTGAAAATAAACGTGGTAGTGGGGGGGGGGTCTGGGGAGTATGGAATACCCCCCAAAATACGAAGATTTGATTATCATTTCGCAGATTACCGTGAGAGTAGTGGCGGACGATTTCTAGAAAAATCCTTGGAAAAGCTTCATCAGGAGATGTCAGTTACAGTGCATTTCCATACATTCTTCATGAAATCTTTCAAAGGAGTCAGCAGAACATTTTTCAAGAAGTTCTGTAGAAATATCTCGAAAAATTCTTCTTCTTCTTTTGAAGATTTCTCTTAGAGGATTATTATGAGTGGATAGCATATGAGAAAATGTTTCTTAAAGCTCTTCTCCCAAGGATTCCTAGTAAACTCTTTGGAAAGGCTCTCCAAGCAATTCTTCACGGGGTGGCGTCTCTTAGTGTGCATCATCCCCCAACCCCTTTCAAGAAATTCTCTAGAAATATCTCAAAATATTCGAGAAATTTGTTATTCCTTTATTCAGAGGCATTTCAAGGAAGTATTTGGCTGATTCTCCAATGGATTCTTAACTGCCTTCGTCATGATTTCTAAAAAAAATGAAGTAATACTGCTATAAGATATCCCTGAAAGATTAAATTCCTGCAGGGAGTCCAAGAAACGACCAAGTAATGGTCTCTTTTCCAGAAGTGTTTCGTATCAAAGCATGTATAAAGGCTTTGTTTATTTTTTGGGCAAATCCGTAGAACACTTTGACCTTTGGCGACCCTTTAAAGAATTCATTATAAAATGATACCAAGAAATCTTTTGAAAGCGCTTTCAAGAGGTCCTTTTGTATGAAGTGCTTCAAGAAACCTAAAAAATACCCTTATCGCTTTGCTTTGCTTCGAAACCCTTCGGCAGATTTAAATCACGTTTGGTCAAACTCTAAAAAAAGGTCTTTCTAGAGACTCTTCTTCATTTCGAGATTCCACTTGGTAAATTTGGCTAAAAGCTCTCCAGGATCATTACCAACAATTCATAGAACAATTCTTGGAAGTTCTAAAAATTATTCATGAGGAGGAGTCTATTAGGGTAGATTTATCTACTTATGAAATTCTTCAAGGGATCAAGCATGACACTTTTTTAAGAAATTCTGAAGAAGTGTCTCGAAATATTTTTTGAGAAATTCTTTATCAGAAGGCGTGCAATGCCAGGTTCTCCAAGAGATTCTTAATCACATTCTCGACTATTTCTAATATGAACACGATTAAATAGACATTCAAATGATTTCTCAAGAAACTTTTACCAAAAAATTCGGCTGTACATTTTTCTGGAGGTTTCGCAGAATAAATTCGGCTGTACATTTTTCTGGAGGTTTCGCAGAATATTTGTTATCAGAATTTTTACTTTTTACCGAGAGATCCTTTGGAAGCTCTTCAAAATATCTCAAGAACACTTTGAGACATTACTTCCAGAAGATATCAAAAAATTTTTTGAAAAATCATACAATAATATTTGAGGTTTTCCTTGTGAGGTGTTGTTCAGTTTCTTCTTAAGCTTTTCTTAAATTCCTCTTCCCAAATGGTCCTTGATTTCAACTTTCAACCTTTAAGTTTTAGCTTTACTTCGAAAACTCAGCGTCAGGAACCTTCACCCTGCATTTCACAATTCAAGATTTGAAGCTTAAAGTCCAAGTTTGAAATAACCACTCGTTACTATTTTCTGTATTCTGAAAATTACAACTCGGGCCAACGCAAATGCGACCATTATCATATTAAATTTGTTGGCCGATTAGTAATCATGGCGGAAACCGAATTATGTAATCATTAATTCCCAATTAGTTGCGCAAACACGCACCATGTGTCAGTCATTGAACATGTTCTTACTTTTGATAACCCTGATCATCGCAGCTCCAAGGGTTGCTGTAACCAGCTATTTAAGCGAACGATTCGCTGTTCTTTCTTCGCCTCAAGTATTCTCCAAGTCCCTTCTATCGTATTTATCCCAGAAACGCGACTTATCGCACCGTTGCCGGGATGAGCTGGAGGATTTCGCAACGAGCCTACAATCGGAGAGGCAATGGGCGCTCAACAGTAAGGTTATGGGCACGGATTACGAAATAATATCCACTCTTTGTAGTGTACGACGCAAATGGGAAACTGCCAGCTGGTGCAATGGAAGGCAATTTAATTGAGTTGGGGTCATTTGATGAGTGCTTGCGAATTGTGCGTACCAACAACCACGGCTTAACTGGAAAGTACTGTTTGGGATCGCTGTATGTTTCAAGTCGATATGTGAGTAATTTCCTTCAATTGCCAAGGGTTGAAGCAACCTTGTTTCTACTGACCGGAATGTGGGAGGTCATTATACTCTGTAAACGTACTCCAATTAAGTTGGTCATGTAATAGTCTAAATCTCCTCTCCAGTATCCCTATGTACCCCAGATCGACTTAAGGTGTTCTTTTCTTGATATTTTACTCCTTTAAAGGCCTCCTACATCATCTTCAAATCCTCTCACCATTCTCCCGAAGAGATTTTCTCATCGTCTCAAGATATTTCTCATTTTGTTGCCCCTAAATCCAATCTCTAACGATTATTTTTAGGGTCTTTTTAGCAAGCTTTCCGATGAATTTGAGCGGACAGGAGCTGAGGATACCGATTACCTCTACGAGGAATGTTCTTAGGGAGTACTCCTTTGCGATCCGCTCGTTCAAGACTTTTTGAGGAGCCCTACCATCCGTCCGCAGGCTGAGAAAACTTTTTTTGATTCGTCCTCAATGATTCGCCCTTCACGTAAATTGCTCTGCTGATGAAGAATTCCATTTAACTGAAGGGAGGCATCCACCTTCCATAACTCTGCACATATCTTGTATCTTGATGGCTTTTTTTTGAGACTCTACCCCACAAAGATAGGCCTCTACGTGCATTTGCTCTTAGATTATATAGTATTGCACTGTGTGTGAGGGTAGCCCAATACTCTAATGATTTTCCATTTTTAGGTTTATGGTGGCACAGAGGTTTCCTGCTTGACCCTAGTTTAGAACCATTTGACCTCGACGTTAGCGCATAAGCACTTTAGTTCGGGATTTTAGCAGAGTTTCAAACCCACGTCTACGTTTGACCTTCAGTGACATTGACTTTAGCAATTTAAAACTCACTCAAAAATAAAGGCAAAATTATTTTAAAAAATCTTCCTCAATAATCGCTAGATGCCTTACTAGATTTGCATATTTGACATCTTGGTTTGGTGCAGTGCTATAGCGCCTCCTATCGCTTGCTTCTTCGCCATTAAGTGCCTCCACAGCGGCTGTGGAACAGGACTTCATGGCGACTGTCATGCTTGGATAGGTTAGCCTTTCTATACCCTGCAGCTGCTTTTGGCCACCGCATGACTGCGGCATATATGATCATGGATCTGATGACTAGCCTTCTACGGACCTGGGATGCCAGGGTCGCCTTTTTTATCCCCTCACCCATATGGGAGTTCCATGTTAATCTCTGGTCAAAGTCCATTCCCAGGTATTTGACCTCTTGGTGTCGATGGTGACCTCCCCCCCCCCCTCTTGATGGGTGCCCTTATGTTGGGATTCATCCCTCTGGTAAAAAGCATCACCACACCTCAGATACCACTGCATCGTATTTAGCAGAGATTACTAGGTGTGACCAGGTCGCCTGCATACCTTTTCACAAAGTAACCTTTTTCTGTTAGTGACCATAGCAAGGGCGATAATAGAACACCCCCCACCCCCCCTCCTCCTTGAGGATACCATCTTTTGATCATCACTGTAACTGGCTCCTCACTAACCTTGCCATTATTTTCCTGCTACTCAACATGGACTTTATGGCCTTTTTCTCTACCCTGAACCACTTTTGCACCTGGTGGTATGTTGCAGCTTGCAGCCTCTGCAGTTGATGGTAAAAGGCCTAGATTCGCTTCAGCGTTACCTGAGTCTTGACAAAAGTACATCGTTAAGGCTCTCTGTTGTCTCGTCTCCTCCATTAGGCCAAGGCAACTGGGCGCTTGTCGCCGGCTGCTGCAACTTCTAGGCGGAGGAAAACGCTCGATTCTGTCTGAAGTGGGTCCACATTTTCATCTTTCCCTGCCAGAGGAGGGCAGAGGTGGTTCAAATCCAGGTGGTAGCTCCACCTGCCCCTGGGTTGCGCGAGCTGGTGGAGAACTGGATGCAACCCGCCACACCTCTGCCACTCTTCTGGAAGTAGACGTGCGTTTTAGTGGATCCTAGATCACATAGGAGCACGAGTAAATCAGCATCCTCACCAACGATGATGACGTGGTCATTGGAGGTACTTTTTTGCAGAGTAGTCTCGACGATATCGCGGCCTGCGTCTTCTTTTGATCTTTTTGTCTCTGCAAATTTGGTGCTCTTTTGGGCACTATCCTCAGGATACTCATCCAAAACTACATATACATTTCTTCCAAAGTGGTTAGATATGTAGCTTATACCTAACATGCTGTATGTCCATTAACCTAGCAGAGCAAGGTCAGCAGAACACAACTAAACATATTGCATAATTAGGTGCTAATTAAGGTGCTCTATTCCCGAATTAAATGCTCCTTTTTTTTAATTATTACATGATCTGCCAGGTTCATATGAACTCAGCAGAGCACTACCTCAAAAAACCAAGAAAATGAAAAGTACACTAATTATAAATAGGTGCTGATTAAGTGCCCTATCCCCGAATTAAATGCTCCTTTTTTTTAAATTATTACATGATCTGCCAGGTTCATACGAACTCAGCAGAGCACTACCTCAAAAAACCAAGAAAATGAAAAGTGAACTAACTATAATTAGGTGCTAATTAATTGCCATATTCCCGAATTAATTGCTCCTTTTTTTTTAAATTATTACGTGATCTGCCAGGTTCATATGAACTCAGCAAAGCACTACCTTAAAAAACGCAAGAAAATTAAAAGTGAACTAACTATAATTAGGTGCTAATTAAGTGCCCTATCCCCGAATTAAATGCTCCTTTTTTTTAAATTATTACATGATCTGCCAGGTTCATATGAACTCATCAGAGCACTATCTTAAAAACCCAAGAAAATAAAAAGTGAACTAATTATAATTAGGTGCTGATTAAGTGCCCTATCCCCGAATTAAATGCTCCTTTTTTTTTAATTATTACATGTTCTGCCAGGTTCATATGAACTCAGCAGAGCACTGCCTCAAAAAACCAAGAAAATGAAAAGTGAACTAATTATAATTAGGTGCTGATTAAGTGCCCTATCCCTGAATTAAATGCTCCTTTTTTTTAAATTATTAATTGCCAGGTTCATATGAACTCAGCAGAGTACTACCTTAAAAAACGCAAGAAAATGAAAAGTGAACTAACTATAATTAGGTGCTAATAATATGAACTCAGCAGAGCACTACCTCAAAAAACCAAGAAAATGAAAAGTGAACTAACTATAATTAGGTGGTAATTAATTGCCCTATTCCCGAATTAAATGCTCCCTTTTTTTAAAATTATTACATGATCTGCCAGGTTCATATGAATTCAGCAGAACACTACCTCAAAAAACAAAGAAAATGAAAAGTGAACAAATTATAATTAGGTGCTGATTAAGTGCCCTATCCCTGAATTAAATGCTCCTTTTTTTTAAATTATTACATGTTCTGCCAGGTTCATATGAACTCAGCAGAGCACTACCTTAAAAAACGCAAGAAAATTAAAAGTGAACTAACTATAATTAGGTGCTAATTAATTGCCCTATTCCCGAATTAAATGCTCCCTTTTTTTAAATTATTACATGATCTGCCAGGTTCATATGAATTCAGCAGAGCACTACCTCAAAAAACCAAGAAAATGAAAAGTGAACTAATTATAATTAGGTGCTGATTAAGTGCCCTATCCCCGAATTAAATGCTCCTTTTTTTTAAATTATTACATGATCTGCCAGGTTCATATGAACTCAGCAGCGCACTACCTCAAAAAACCAAGAAAATGAAAAGTGAACTAATTATAATTAGGTTCTAATTAATTGCCCTATTCCCGAATTAAATGTTCCTTTTTTTTAAATTATTACATGATCTGCCAGGTTCATATGAACTCAGCAGAGCACTACCTTAAAAACCCAAGAAAATAAAAAGTGAACTAACTATAATTAGGCGCTAATTAATTGCCCTATTCCCGAATTAAATGCTCTTTTTTTTTAAAAGTATTACATGGTCTGTCAGGTTCATATGAACTCAGCAGAGCACTACCTCAAAAAACCAAGAAAATTAAAAGTGAACTAATTATAATTAGGTGCTGATTAAGTGCTCTATCGCCGAATTAAATGCTCCCTTTTTTTTAATTATCACATGTTCTGCCAGGTTCATATGAACTCAGCAAAGCACTACCTTAAAACCCAAGAAAATGAAAAGTGAACTAACTAATAATTAGGTGCTAATTAAGTGTCCTATTCCCGAATTAAATGCTCCTTTTTTTTAATTATTACAGGAGGTTTCTTCCCGCGTTCTCTGCTGCATCAAAAACCCAACGTGATTCCGTACGCAAAAAAAAACCAAGGCAAGTACCATTCCCTTGTTCCTCTGCCACTTCGGAACCGTTCCCGGTCGCATCCTCAGTAGATGTTCTATATCGAGTTCAGCAAATTTCGGGAGCATTTTCCACTGTGCGAAGTCTATTTTCAGCAATGTGGTAACTGAAGGCCTCTGAGACGAGAGTACTACGGAAGTCTTCCGCATCAATTTCGAGGGCATTCATCATGTTGAATAATGCTTCATATCCTTTTGGTCCTTTCACGAGGATTTTGATTATCGGCAAATTATCTGATGCACCTCTTTCTGCATCCGGTTCAGGTGAACGTTTGCCTTCATTTGACTCAACCTTCCCTCCCCAAACGCCCATAGTGCCTCTTGCGACGTTCATCCTTACATTTCCGGTTTTGGTCCGGACACTTACTTGATCAATGACCTGGTTGAAGGCAAAGAAAGCACAACTTCTTGAGCGAAACTTTCAGTAGGTTGCCTATTCAGGCGAGGGACGTTGGGCGTTTTTGACAGCTTCTTTCATTATTCCACAGTATCACCCGCTCCAAAGAACTTTAAATTCTTAGCGCCTAAAATGCATCACAAACAATTCAATTGTGCCAACAGGTCGATAACGCCACAATAAGGCTGGGATACAACGGCATGGACAATAACAAAATGGAATTCGGGGTTTGCTTTCCGGATTCGTGTTCGGCCCCAGACCTGGAACTAACAGCGAAAGGAATCGGACTAAATATGTCATTAACGGAAGACACCTGCCAGACGAAACAAACCCAATCTGGAATTACAGCGGGAGGCTACGTAATTCTGTAAGTATGCGCATGCGGTTAACCACAATGTTCAATTTAGGGCACTTGCCTGTCTCCTTCTACTTCTGATTGTAGCTTCGACGATATACGAGCTCTGTTTCAAAGGTAAGCCCTTTCAGTTGACCAGGGGGCTCAGCTCAAATTTCAGCCGACTCGCATTGGGCATTAAAGTCATTCTCGCTGTGGACGAACGGAAAAATAATTTTTCGAGTTAGCAAACCTGGCGCTAGCGATATTTCGTGTTTATGTGGCATCCGAGTAGTTGCTATGGTCATGGTAATTCTCAAACACATCTTCATATTTCGCCATAGCAGAGTGGCCAGAAACTCCTACTATTACTCATACGTAAAAAGCAAATCCCGTTGGTTTCTCACGGTCTCGTTGACTCTTTTAGTGGATACATCAACCGAAAAATGGCCCCTTAATGTCATTACCCTTTGCAGCCGACCTATTTCTACAAATTTCTGGATGCTTGGTTGCATACAATTATTTACGAAGGCAGCTAAAAAGAAAGGAATTCAACATTCCATCGTACTACATCGAAAGGTACCTCAGGTAATAGAGCTCGCCGTGCAGTTTCCACCACTCCTATGGAAAACCCCGTTTTAGGCTTACACCGGCTGTCTTGGCTGTTATGTTATTTATAATCACTTGGTTTGGCTATATTGGATCTGGACCGTTATGGTATCAGACGAAAGGTGCCATTGAACCGTGCCAAACACACTGGTGGTCGTGCCTGCTGTACATTCAAAATTACCAATCCGCTATGGTAAGGAAAAATCACTAGAAGTTTGATAAACACTTAAAATTCTAGTGCATTCCACAGTCTTGGTACCTTTCGGTGGACTTCCAGCTGTATGTGCTCTCCCCTTTGCTACTAGTCCCCCTAGCGCGCTGGAGAAGAGAAACAATAGCGATAACTGCCGGTGTGACTTTGATTTCCATTGCAACCGCATTCGTAGAGGCTTGGACCTATAAACTGTGCGCCGAAAACCAATGCGGGTAAGTGTCAACTAATTGGGAGCGACCACTGTAACGACGTACGCAGGGAACAAACTGTTTTCATGAAACAATTCTACACCTTTCTACCTGCAAGGGCGTCGTCATGGTTAATTGGATTTTTACTGGGGTGTTTCATGTTTAAAGTGAAGGAGAAGGAAATGGGTGCCATGGAGAAGGTAGAGTTGGTAGGCTTTAAGTGTTTCGGTCATGCGGTCATAAGCTGCCAAGTGTAGGAAAAATATATGTATATATATATATATATATATATAAATTATTTAGTATAACTTTTGATTGAGAGGTCTAATCGAAAAAGTACGAATTGTTTTGGATTCTACGCACCAAAATTAATACGAAAAAGTGTTTTCCCGAGAAATTTTGGTGTAGTCGATTTTTGGTAAAAAAGGAAGGTTATATATACTGCCTTTTTTTGAGCCCCGAAAAAAAAATTGTCTCAGATCGACCCGGAAAAAAATTTTCTTATAGAATTTGGCCTGTAGAATCCATAATTTAAAACAGTTCGAAGATTGGGCTACTAGTTCAAAAGTTACAGCCCTTTGAATTTTTTTTCGAAATTGGTTTCTAGTCTATAACTTTTGATTGAGAAGTCTGATCGAAAAATTAATCCGAAAAAGTGTTTTAGGCACCATTTAGCTACTTTTTCATGGAAAAAAATCGAACCAACGCATTTAATTTTTTTTTAAATTAACCATTTCTGTCGGAATGTCGAAAAAAGCCCTCAAGCGGCGATATGTGAAACAAACAAAACTTCAAGTGTTAATAATATTTGTAGCTGAAGAATAGTTCTTTTATAATTATTATTATTTAGTTCTTTTTTTTAATTTACACTTATTAGTATCCCCACATGGACATTTTCGACAACTTACATCATTGAATGTCCATGCAGCGATGGTCAAGATTTGTTTTCGGGGGTCAGATTTCTCGTGCAAATTTAATTATTATTATTATTAATAATAATATTTGTAGCTGAAGAATAGTTCTTTTATAATAATAATAATAATTATTATTATTATTATTATTATTATTGTCGGTGTTTCTTGTGACAACTCTAGCCTGGTTAACTAATCGCACGGATTAAAATCAAGTAACGATTAGTGTCTGTGTCTGTGTCTAGTGAAGTTATGTAGGGTTCAACATAGCTATTAATATTAATTATTATTATTATTATTAATATTTGTAGCTGAAGAATAGTTCTTTTGAACTAACCAGAGATTATTTAAATCGGCTCAGCCGTTTCGAAGATACAGGGTGTTCTTTACGGAAACCTTTGAATACCCCCCACCACTTCATTTTTAGAAATACAGCAAAATTTGTCAAACAAAAAAAGTTCAGATTATATATTTCTTTTTCTCCTTACTCTCCCTTGAGCTACATCCACGGGTGTATTTCTTTACTTTATTTTTTTGCGGTTTTCCTCGTAGTAAGACTTTAATAGTATATTAAGATACAAGTGTATAATCAAGTCTTTAAAGCACGCGCAACGAGTTTAAGGGCACGACGCAAAGCGGAGTGCCTTTAACGTTGCAAGTGCTTTAAAGACCAATTATACACGTGTATCTTATAGTATTTTTTATTATACCTGCAGTATAATTTAAAAATAGGAAATACAATGAAGTCATATTGACGTTATACTCGAATACATGTCTAATTAAGTGGGCTGGGTGTTCGTAATTTCACGATTGCCATGGAAATGTCACTTGACGTTTGCTTATAAAAATCATCGTCTTTGTGAATTAAACGATTTCCGTTGAAAAAGATAATACACCGTCCATTAAATCGATTGTTGTAAAATCTAAACAAACGTTGGTAGGTGTAAAATCCAACTCCAGTAAAGCCTATTATAAAGAATATGAAGAGTTGTTTCCATGGATGAATAGGAAGTTACTTACGAATACAGTCTTAAATGCATCCATAATGCTGGCATATATGAAGGAAATGTCAAAGGTATTTAAATCTTCTATATTTTGGTGCATTCATTCAAAACTTAAAGCAATGCTGCGATTAAAAAGTGGAACAGATTTGGAAGCATACCCTAAATTACGCGCGTTTGTGAAAGCTTCAACCAAAGGATAGGTACAAAAGCCAAAGAAATGTTCTGCATTTACAGAAAGCGACCTAAGAGGATTTTTTATTTCATCCAGATGACAGTTTCAAAAGTCATACTTGAAGTATCGTTACTTAGCAACTTTAAAGCACGTGTGTTTTAAAGGCCCTTTTTCGCACGCATTTGAGTGTTTAAAACGGAGATTGTGATTCAGGTATAATAAAAAACAGTTTGGGACATGATGACATGATTGATTCACTATTTTAAGGTCATAACTTCATAAGGCTTATCCATATCTAATGTTTTTTTGTTATAGAGGACAGCGATACCGCTTATGGTCTTCGCACTACTTGTCTATGTCGCAACCATCTTTGGAGATAATCACGTGGTAATTTCGGAGTATGACAGATATGAAAATTCATTTTCTTTAGCACTACTTCGGCCGACGATGCTACTTTCGGTTGGATGCATAGTGTACCTTTGCGAAATCGGACGTGGAGGTAAGATATAGAGCTCAACACGTTCTCGCATTCGCTAACTTAAAGCTCTTTTAAGGCATTGTCGCCAGTTTTCTTACAAATCCGGTGTTTGTGGTAGTTTCAAGGTTAACTTACACCACATACCTGGTGCACTACCACGTGCTGGAGTACCATCTGGATACCGCTCGAGTGGGTCCGCACCTTAGCAACTACACGCTCTTGGTAACAATACCAAATCGAAAATTCCCTGCATTTACGTTTATTTTAGGTTAACGATTTCGCCGGTGTACTTCTCCTTTCGCTTCTTATAGGTTTGGTTGTATCTTTGGCAGTAGAAGTACCTGCGCAACATTTCGTCAGTTTTCTAACGAGAGGATCAAGAAAGTCGGTTTAGTGATTTATGAAGCAATATAAAGTGTAAAACAAATGAGCAATATATCTGATAAACCCCAGTTCTTAAATACCTTTACATGTTCTTAAACCCTGAGAGATTTTAAAGCAGTTGGTAGGCTCTGGACGATCTTAAGATCTCTAAAAGACTTTTACAATGTCCTACTCAAAAGGACTCATAAATGTTTATCACAACAAATTATAACAGGAATTAAAAACCTTGTAAAAAGATCGCATATTAAACCCATTTAAAGCACACAATTTAACATAACCTCTGATTAATAAGAGGTTTATTTAGGAAACAAATATGGCTGGTTGAAACTTAAATCGGATGGTAAAATCGTATGCATCCACTATGAACTCAATTTATAGCCTCCAAATGAGAGAAAAATGCAAATGATCACACACAAAATCCGTTGAATCGCCAGAAACGATACTTATACCTCAAAATATTGCAATTAAACCTTTGGTAGCAACTGTTCTTAAAAGTACCGCAAGGAAAAAGAACACATGCGCATTCGACGGGCCTGAAGGAATGGTCCAATGATAATTCCCCACTCCTCAGTGTTGGGCCAGGCTCGACCAGGGGTATGACGGTCCCCGAAATCTGGACTAAAGAGCACACCTCGTGTTTGTGTCGCTTAACACGGTAGGTCATGATCAATCGGCTGTGCTGTCGGATCAAACCGACGACTGGGTGAGCATATGTAGGGTTGCGGCGTATAACGTATGGATAGCCGTCCCCTTGTTGGTATCCGTGGTGGGTGAGGAGCTAGAGGGACGAATTTATACTATTCTCATGGAGACTGATAAAAACAATAAATCCGGGGAGCCTCCCAGGAAACCCCTATAGATCACAGAGCTTAAAAAACATACCAAACCACGCACGTGCATCTCGGGGGCTGAGCAGAAGAGGAGAAAGAAGCCAGGTCACCTCCAGGTACCTAGAGATCTAACCCCGGTCAGAAGGTGGTTGGCAAGTGTTTCCGAAAATGTAAATCGGATTGACTATTATCTTTGGTATAAATTTATTGGTCGATTAGTAATCATTGCGGAAACCGGATTAGTTAATCATTAATTTCCAATTAGTTGCATAAATACGCGCCGTATGGCAGCCATTGAGCATGCTTTTACTTTTAACAACCTTGCTCATCGTAACTCCAAGGGTAGCTATAGCGAGCTATTTAAGCGAACGGTTCGCTGTTCTTTCTTCGCCGCAAGTCTTTTCCAAGTCCCTTTTATCGTATTTATCCAAGAAGCGTGCCTTATCGCACCGTTGCCGGGATGAGCTGGAGGATTTCGCAATGAGCCTCCAATCGGGGAGGCAATGGGCGCTCAACAGTAAGGCGATGGAGACGGGTTACGAAATAATGTCCACGCTTTGTAGTGTACGACGCGAATGGGAAGCTGCCAGCTGGTGCAATGGAAGGCAATTTAATTGAGTTGGGGTCATTTGATGAGTGCTTGCGACTTGTGCGTACCAACAACCATGGTCTAACCGGAAAATACTGTTTGGGATCGCTGTACGTTCCAAATCGATATGTGAGTATTTCTCCTCAATTGGCAAGGGTTAAAGAAAATTTGTTCCTACTTATCTGAATGTGGAAGATCCTTATACGACTGTCAAAGTGCTCCAATTAAGTTGGTCATGTAAAAAGTTCTTAAGATCAATCCAAGACCCCTTTAAAGATCTCGTACAGCATCTTCAAATGCTCTCGAGATTATTTCACCACCACCACCAGAGATCGGAATTAATATTCTTGAAAATTGATAAATAATTTTAACGATGGCTTGGAAAGCGTACCACAAGTCCATTTTATTTAAAGTTACGAGTTTTCCTTGCCAGTTTTTTGACACTTTCAAACATCATAGCCAAATGAATTGATATTTTTGTGCATACTTGGCCAATAAAATCCGTAAACTTTATCACGGAATTGAAAAGAAACACCTTTTCTGGACGAAGATACACGTGTAAAAAAATTTCGATTGATAATGATGTCGACAGGTTGATAATGCCACAATAAGGCTGGTATTCAACGGCATTGAGAGCGACAAAATGGAATTCGGGGTTTGCTTTCCGGGTTCGTGTTCGGCCATAGACCTGGAAATGACAGCGAAAGGAATCGGACTAAATATGACACTCACGGAAGCGACCTGCCAGACGAGAGAAACCCAATCTAGGATTACGGCGGGAGCGTACGTAACTCTGTAAGTATCTGTTGTGCATGCGGTTACCCAAAATGTTGAATTTAGGGCACTTGCCTGCCTCCTTCTACTTCTGATTGTAGCTTCGACGATATACGAGCTCTGTTTCAAAGGTAAGCCCTTTCAGTTGACCATGGGGTTCAGCTCAAATTTCAGCCGACTCGCATTGGGCATTAAAGTCATTCTCGCTGTGGACGAATGGAAAAATAATTTTTCGAGTTAGCAAACCAAGCGCTGGTGATATTTCGTGCTTGAATGGTATTCGAGTAATTGCTATGACCATGGTAATTGTCTATCACATCTACATGTTTCGCCATGGAAGAGCAGCCAGAAATTCCTACTACTACTCATACGTAAGAGGCGATCCCGTTGGTTTTCCACGATCTCCTCGATTCTTTTAGTCGATACATCAACCGAAAGATGGTCCCTTATTGACGTTACCCTTTGGAGTCGACATATTTCTTCAAATCTCTGGATGCTTGGTTGCCTACAATTTCTTGCGAAGAAAGCTAAAAGGTCACGAATTCAACATTCCTTCCTACTGCATCGAAAGGTACCTGAGGTATAGAGCTCACCATGCAATTTCCACCACGTTAATGGAAAAACTGTTTTAGGCTTACACCAGCAGTATTGGCTGTAATGCTGTTTACTCTAACATGGTTTGGTTATATTGGATCTGGGCCGTTATGGTATCAGACGGAGGACATCATTGGACCGTGCCAAAAATACTGGTGGTCGTGCCTGCTATACATTCAGAATTACCAACCCGCTACTGTAAGGATAAGTCACTGGACGTTTGATAAACACTCGAAATTCTAGTGCATTCGACAGACCTGGTACCTTTCACTGGATTTCCAGCTGTATGTACTCTCCCCTTTTCTTCTACTCCCTCTAGCACGCTGGAGAAAAGAAACTATGGTGGTAACAGCCGGTTTGGCTTTGATTTCCATGGCAACCACATTCGCAATAGCCTGGACACATAAATTGTGCGCGGAAAATCAGTGCGGGTAAGTGTCCACTCATTTGAAGGGTCCATTGTAACGTACTACGCAGAGAAGGAAGTACTTTCATGAAACAATTCTACACCTTTCTACCTACGAAGGCCTCGTCATGGTTAATTGGATTTTTACTGGGTTGTCTCATGTTTAAAGTGAAAGAGGAGGAAATGGCTACCATGGAAAAGGTATGGGTCTATAATTTAGATAAAGGTGGTGGTAGACGAAACATCATAAACATTGCAACTGAGTGATCACGACACAAACTAGAATCCCAAGGAATTTCCAACTCTAAATGATGACCCATTTTCTGGCCACTTTGCTCTAGTAGCCAGTGTGGGGAAGTAGATAATCCGGGGGGTCCACTTTGACCTACTTTTGTGCGCAGGCGCCAAGTTCAATGTCATCCGATTCGGTTCTGTTCGTTGACAGGACAGGCCCTGTTTCCATAGACAAACAGAACCGAGTGGAATGGCCTTGACCTTAGCGCCTGCGCAAAAAAGTAGGTCCCGGATCGGTGTTACTTGCCTACTTAGGAAGATACTTCTCGCCCATCTTTTCCAAAAACGCGTAGTAAAAAGGGGAGGTCGACGCCATTCGGCTCTTTCCCGGTTCTCCAAACGAGTCTATTCCAATTAACACTCACAATCTGATGACGGATGTTCACAGAGTGCCTCACCTCTACCATTACGGACTTCTTCCCTTGGAACCACTTCATCAAGTGCTCTTTTCACAGTTGCTGCTCCCGCCCATGTGGAGACTGGCTGACGGAATTTCAATCCCATTTGCTGCTTGACGACAATGACCAAAAGACTCCTCATGGCGGTTTCCTGAGGTTTCAAACGTGGTATTGTCAGCGGCTTCATAGGAGAAACCCTCGTTTTAGCCGTGAGCAATCGCACATAAACAAAGAAGCCACCAGACTGTCGTCTGTAAACACGTCATCATCAGTTTCGGGAATGAAAGGACTCAACCATCATGGTGAAGAAAATGTTTCAATTCTCTTGAAGTCGGAGTTGAATGGGATGAGCTGAGACTTGTCTTTGCGCCAGAGGAACCTTTGCGCATCTCTGTCTAGGTCTCGAATGAGGACCTGGTGGAATATCTCCTTGATATCAACAGTGAGGCCGACTCTTTTCTCCATATAAGCCTCATCAAAATCCCTGTACGGGACTGCAGCAAGTCAGAACACTGTCATTGAGATTCGCTCCATGGTCCTTTGAGCATCCAAAACAAAATCTGATCGTATTTGATTTTTAGGGATTGAATACTCCAAAGAGGGGGAAACACCATACCTTGCGCAAACGTATTTTGAGCCTCTCCATCATTTTGAATACAATCTAGTTGTTCATTGTGAGTCCCCGTAGAGCTCAAGAACCACTCGGATCTTTTCTCCAGAAGATTGAGACGTCTCAAAGTTTGCTCTCTGCTTTCAGGAAGATCAACATGTGCATCGCGCCAGAGCAAACTTGTTTTCCATAGTCCCGATCCACAATCTACTTCGGACGCTTGTCTTCGTTTGACCTCGGCCAGTCATCCTTGTACTCACTCTGTACTGATAATTCTCAGCCAATAACAAGATTCCATTTGTGCTCCTCTGGGGAGAAGCATGAACTGTCCAGTGTAATTCCAGGTTCCATTTGGCACAATTTTAGAAACCAAAGCGCGAATGATTACTTTTCTTTGAAAGAACAAACTTCTATATCCTTGTTGAAGTAGATATTTCCCGGAAAATTCAAATAAAATTTATAGAAGCTTCAAATATTGAAAATTCTACATTTTGCCCTGATTCCAGAGGTTTCATTTTGAACAGTTTCAGAAGCGAAAGCGCGAATGATTACTTTTCTTTGAAAGAACAAACTTCTATATACTTGTCGAAGTAGAGATTTCCCGGAAAATTGAAATAAAATTTGTGGAAGCTTCATATTTTGAAAATTCTACATTTTGCCATAATTCCAGGTTCCATTTTGAACAGTTTCAGAAACCAAAGCACGAGTGATTACTTTTCTTTGAAAGAACAAACTTTTATATCCTTGTCGAAGTAGAGATTTTCCAGAAAATTCAAATAAAATTTGTAGAAGCTTCAAATTTTGAAAATTCCTACATTTTGCCCTGATTCCAGGTTCCATTTTGAACAGTTTCAGAAACCAAGGCGCAAATGATTACTTTTCTTTGAAAGTACAAACTTCTATATCCTTGTCGAAGTAAAGATTTCCCAGAAAATTCAAATAAAATTTGTGGAAACTTCAAATTTTGAAAATTCTGAATTTTGCCCTGATTCCAGGTTCCATTTTGAACAATTTGAGAAACCAAAGCGCGAATGATTACTTTTCTTTGAATGAACAAACTTTTATATCCTTGTCGAAATAGAGTTTTCCCGGAAAATTCAAATAAAATTTGTGGAAGCTTCAAATTTTGAAAAATCTACATTTTGCCCTGATTCCAGGTTCCATTTTGAACAGTTTGAGAAACCAAAGCGCGAATAATTACTTTTCATTGAAAGAACAAACTTCTATATCCTTGTTGAAGTAGAGATTTTCAAGGAAATTCAAATAAAATTTGTAGAAACTTCAAATTATGAAAATTCCACATTTTGCCCTAATTCCAAGTTCCATTTTGAACAGTGTCAGAAACCAAGGCGCGAATAATTACTTTTCTTTGAAAGAACAAACTTCTATATCCTTGTTGAAGTAAAGATTTCCCGGAAAATTCAAATAAAATTTGTGGAAGCTTCAAATTTTGAAAATTCCACATTTTGCCCTGATTCCAGGTTCCATTTTGAACAGTTTGAGAAACCAAAGCGCGAATGATTACTTTTCATTGAAAGAACAAACTTCTATATCCTTGTTGAAGTAGAGATTTTCAAGGAAATTCAAATAAAATTTGTAGAAACTTCAAATTATGAAAATTCCACATTTTGCCCTAATTCCAAGTTCCATTTTGAACAGTGTCAGAAACCAAGGCGCGAATAATTACTTTTCTTTGAAAGAACAAACTTCTATATCCTTGTTGAAGTAAAGATTTCCCGGAAAATTCAAATAAAATTTGTGGAAGCTTCAAATTTTGAAAATTCCACATTTTGCCCTGATTCCAGGTTCCATTTTGAACAGTTTGAGAAACCAAAGCGCGAATGATTACTTTTCATTGAAAGAACAAACTTCTATGTCCTTGTTGAAGTAGAGATTTTCAAGGAAATTCAAATAAAATTTGTAGAAGCTTCAAATTATGAAAATTCCACATTTTGCCCTAATTCCAAGTTCCATTTTGAACAGTTTCAGAAACCAAAGCGCGAGTGATTACTTTTCCTTGAAAGAACAAACCTTTATATCCTTGTCGAAGTAGAGATTTTCCAGAAAATTCAAATAAATTTTGTAGAAGCTTCAAATTTTGAAAATTCCTACATTTTGCCCTGATTCCAGGTTCCATTTTGAACAGTTTCAGAAACCAAGGCGCGAATAATTACTTTTCTTTGAAAGAACAAACTTCTATGTCCTTGTTGAAGTAGAGATTTTCCGGAAAATTCTTTATAGAAGCTTCAAATTTTGAAAATTCTACATTTTGCCCTGATTCCAGGTTCCATTTTGAACAATTTGAGAAACCAAAGCGCGAATGATTACTTTTCTTTGAAAGAACAAACTTTTATATCCTTGTCGAAGTAGAGATTTCCCGGAAAATTCAAATAAAATTTGTGGAAGCTTATAATTTTGAAAATTCTACATTTTGCCCTGATTCCAGGTTCCATTTTGAACAATTTGAGAAACCAAAGCGCGAATGATTACTTTTCTTTGAAAGAACAAACTTCTATATCCTTGTCGAAGTAGAGATTTCCCGGAAAATTCAAATAAAATTTGTGAAAGCTTCAAATTTTGAAAATTCCACATTTTGCCCTGATTCCAGGTTCCATTTTGAACAGTTTGAGAAACCAAAGCGCGAATGATTACTTTTCATTGAAAGAACAAACTTCTATGTCCTTGTTGAAGTAGAGATTTTCAAGGAAATTCAAATAAAATTTGTAGAAGCTTCAAATTATGAAAATTCCACATTTTGCCCTAATTCCAAGTTCCATTTTGAACAGTTTCAGAAACCAAAGCGCGAGTGATTACTTTTCCTTGAAAGAACAAACCTTTATATCCTTGTCGAAGTAGAGATTTTCCAGAAAATTCAAATAAATTTTGTAGAAGCTTCAAATTTTGAAAATTCCTACATTTTGCCCTGATTCCAGGTTCCATTTTGAACAGTTTCAGAAACCAAGGCGCGAATAATTACTTTTCTTTGAAAGAACAAACTTCTATATCCTTGTTGAAGTAGAGATTTTCCGGAAAATTCTTTATAGAAGCTTCAAATTTTGAAAATTCTACATTTTGCCCTGATTCCAGGTTCCATTTTGAACAGTTTCAGAAACCAAAGCGCGAATGATTACTTTTCATTGAAAGAACAAACTTCTATATCCTTGTTGAAGTAGAGATTTCACGGAAAATTCAAATAAAATTTGTGGAAGCTTCAAAGTTTGAAAATTAAGATCACAAGATATCTTTGTGCTTATCCTAATCTGATTTTTTTTCGTTATAGAGGATAGCGATACCGCTTATGGTGGCCGCAATAGTTGTCTACGTCGCCACCACCTTTGGAAATAGTCACGTGGTGATTTCGGAGAACGACCGATATGAGAACTCGTTTTCTTTGGCATTACTTCGGCCGACAATGCTACTGTCGGTTGGATGTATAATATACCTTTGCGAAATTGGACGTGGAGGTAAGATACAGACGCCACGGATGTGCCTTCCTGTGATGATAACGTAAAACTCATTTAAGGCATTGTCACCAGTTTCCTAACAAATCCGTTATTTGTGGTAATTTCGAGGCTAACTTACAGCACATACCTGGTGCACTTCCAAGTGATGGAGTACCACCTGGATACCGCTCGAGTTGGTCCGCACCTTAGCACCTACACGCTCTTGGTAACAACACCAAATTGTCAATTCTCAGCACTTGTGTTTATCTTAGGTTAACGACTTCGCCGGTGTACTTCTCCTCTCTCTTCTTCTAGGTTTGGTCCTGTCTTTGTCAGTAGAACTACCTGCGCAACATTTCGTCAGTTTGCTAATCAGAAGATCAAGAAAGAAGGCATGAGTTCAGTGATCTACAAAGCAGCATCAATAATTGTAAAATAAGTGAGCAATAAAAATGAGAAGAGACCGTTATAGGTTCTTACACCCTAAGAGACGGGTAGGTTCTGGAAACTCTTGCAAAAACTGAGGGAGATCTTAGAAGCTCAGGGGCCGTTGAACACCAGATCAGGCGGTTATAATATTAAAAAAGCTGAATTTACCTCCTATTTACACACCTCCGAGTTCCTGTGGTCTTGATACCTAAAAAAAGTGTGTCAGGAGAACATAAGACGCTAGAAGGTGCCACTTGATAAATTCTATCTACACTTGCTTCTCTCATTGAAATACATTTTTAAGGAACAGTTTTTTTATCAGGAGATTATGATATTAATGAAGATGCTTCTCACTAAACTTACCTCCTAATTACACACTTTTGGGTTCCTGTGATCCTGATACATAAAAAGATTTGTATCAGTGGAACATTATACGTTAGAAGGTGTCAGTTGATTATCTGTGAAATACTGCTGTGGAATAAGGATATTTCATACCCCAAACCCCTCAGCACTACGTTCTTCCCCAAAAACATTATTAGTGTTAGGATACTCCACAGGAAAGATAGTCTGTCCTTTTCCAAAAGCTAATTATGGGAGTCTAGGTGATTTTGTGGGAAAGCGTAGTACCGGGGGGCCTGGGAGGGTATTCCATACTTCACCTCCCCTCCCCCAAGCATACGAAGCACAAAATGATACGCACCTGCTCTTTATAACTTCGCTGAACGTTTTCAACGATAGACATATTTTTGTTCACATTAGCTATGAAGCGGTACATGCTAAACAAAATAGAAATTCGAAAAAATACGACCGTCCGTTACAATGAACATCAACCCTTAATCTATACGTACCTAAAACTCCTCCGTAACTAACTGAGCGACTGACAAATAAGGCACAGCCAAAACTACTGGGCATCAAAGGCTGAAATGTGTCATATAGGTTCCTTGGAAAATTGTACGAAAGGAACTGAGAAAAAAACGGAATTTTACGTTTTGCAGTCGAAATTGCGACAGAAGAGAAGTCCATAGTGAAAATGAAAAAAAAATCGCCCTGTATAGTGTACCCATTATCGCATAAAAATCCTATCGGGCTTGTCTAATTTATTGTTCGATTAGTAATCACTGCGGAAACCGAATTACTTAATCATTAATTTCCAATCAGTTGCAGCAACACACGCCGCATGGAAGTCATTGAACATGCTCTTAGTTTTAATAACCCTGCTCATCGTAACTGCAAGGGTTGCTGAAACCAGCTATTTAAGCGAACGATTCGCCGTTCTCTCTTCGCCGCATGTGTTCTCCAAGTCCCTTCTGTCGTATTTATCCCAGAAACGCGACTTATCGCACCGTTGCCGGGATGAGTTGAAGGATTTCGCAACGAGCCTTCAATCAGGGAGGCAATGGGCGCTCAACAGTAAGGTTATGGGCACGGGTTACGAATTAATGTCCACGCTTTGTAGTGTACGACGCAAATGGGAAGTTACCCGCTGGTGCAATGGAAGGAAATTTGATTGAGTTGGGGTCATTTGATGAGTGCTTGCGAATTGCGCGTACCAACAACCATGGCTTAACTGGAAAGTACTGTTTGGGATCGCTGTACGTTCCAAGTCGATATGTGAGTGGTTCCCTTCAATTGTCAAAGTTGTTTCTTCTGTCAAAAATGTATCGTGTTTTGCAAGTACCTTTCATAGCGTAAACTGGGTACCTAGGGAATGCAATACCGGGATCCCGCAGCATTTTTTGCGGGATTAATCCCGTAGGGAAATGGAGCGGGATTGCGAAATTTATGGACGGGGACGACGTTGTTTACAATTTATTAATAAAACGCGTAACGGAGAAGTGCGAATGTGACGCATCCTTTCCGGGAAATACGATGTGTTTTGTTTGAGAATATTCGGTTAACCGCACAAAACTGCTTTAATTTCCCAATACATTTAAAATTATCCCGCAAATACCGGGATCGAAATTTTGCTGCGGGATTGCATTCGATATAGGTACCTAACCTGAATTTGGGCGATCCCTCTTACGACTCTGCCAAGGATCTACTCAAAATTGTGCTTCCAGATTCATTTTCATCTCTATGAAGATCACACAAATTTTCTCATTCACTAAGATCAGCTTTGGGCCTGCTTCTATTGACATTCTTATAAGTTCATTGCAGAACCCGTGTTAAGACCTGGTCTGCATCACAAGATCATCTAAAAGTGCTGCAAAAGCCATCGTATTACCCCTTAAATCATTTTCGCCATTATAAAACGACCGCAGAATCCTCTCTTGCGGTTTGTTCCCCCGAAAAGCCTCGTCCACTGTGTCAATGCTTACCACCTCCAACCTTCTACCCGTCAACATGGCGATCCTGGCTTTATGCTGCCGAATGGTCAGCTGTCTGCCCTTCATCCTCCTCAATTAAACGGGCGTTTCTAGTTTCCGGAGAGCCTCGCGTTCGCGTATTACCTCATTAGAAGAGTTCCTCAAATCTGGTCACGCACACCTCCCTGGTTCTCCATGTGCCGGAGTTTACCATCGACACCTCTGCCAGAGCGTCGCCAGTTGTTCGGCTCTTCACAAAGTCGAACTTCCTTTTAGACATTTTTGCATTATTGTATATATTTTTTATTATTCTTCCGAAAAGCTTCTCCACCGGATCCAAGAGGCATTGTCTGTGTGGCCGATAGGACTGGATCCTTATCAATATCAACACCAGATTACATCGCTTCCTGTTGGTTAATAACTTCACCGCCATATCGGGTTTCCCCAACGCCAGACCCTAGACGGCCGCTAACTGCACCCCGTCCGGACCTGGAGATTTGTTCCCTGCTATTTGTTTCGCTGCCTTGCACAAACCCGGCGTTATTGTCTTCCTGAGGATTCCAGTTCCAGTGCTTTCGTGCCTGGGAAAGGTCTATTCCCATGTTTGGCAGTGTACACGTATTCGTCTCCTATACCCATCTCTCTCACCTCTAAACTCCGCCTCCATCCCTCATACAGGTTAAGACCACTCTCACTCTGCCTAGGTGGTGTTTATGGATCCCCTTTCCACTTGGGGCACCAATCTTTGACGCTATTGCAGAGTCGCATTTCTTTTCTGCGGCGACCACTCACGTGAGACTATATAAACAAGTATAAATTGTGCACAACTCTTGTGCAGATAAAGCGCATTTGTTTAACAGAAATAGCTTTTGCTTTGACATCACCAATGGATATATTTCTTGCAGACGTCTCAATCGCCCTTTGTGAGTACCCTCTTCCGACAATCCGTTCTTGAGGTGTAAGGAAATATACCCGATCACGATAAGAGGTCCAGGAGGAGGGGTATGGTTCGTAGGTATTAATTCCTTTCGTTGAGACCTTTCATTAGAGTACCATGAAGGATAAAACTAGTTCCACTCCCCCTCCGCCCCGTACTTTGATAAGAAGACAGAAAGAAGGGCAGTAGTTGGTAGAAAACGGTTCGTTTCGTTGAGACCTTTAATTAGAATACAAAGAGAGATAAAATTAATTTTTACCCCCACCCCCCCTTCAGGCCCCGTCGCTCACTGATCCCGAAAAAGAGTCGCAGGGGAAAGTTATAGTTTGTACAAACCAATTTATTTCGATGAGACCTTCCATTAGAATACCATGAAGGGTAGAACATGTGTTAACCCCCCCCCCCCCCCTTTTCTAAAGTTCAACTTAAGGACAGCGAAATTTGATGGCCATCTGGCACACCTTCAAGGTATAGGCAACCTACTGCACAACATTCCAGGACTCTAGGACCATTCCCCTAGAAGTAGTTCGAAACGGCAGAAGTGGGTCCGGACGGACGGACAAAACGCAAACAATAGCACATTTGTTTAATTCTTAAAAAATGTGCTAAAAAGAAAAGGAGAAAGAGAGAAAAACAATCACAGATACACTCACTTAAAACGTGCCGTTGACAGATATTCACACATGTCTTGTACACCAGACACCACAATCGCCAACATTTCGCTTCAGTATCACCGATATATCACCAACCTGTAGCGCTATCCGCACCCCACAGAATTCTGATTGAAAGCGCACTTTTGTCCATAACATCGGTGCCCCGCTCCACTTTCTGCTTTAATTCCGTCGCAGAGAACACAATTTGATTTATCAGAGCAGTTGTCAGTTACGTGACACGGTCTCCCGCAGTTCAAGCACTATCGACTCACGCTCAAAAATTCAGAACCGATCTGAATTTGTGAGAAAACTTCCCCAGAGGTCTCCTGTACGTTTCGACTGTACCTCCAGATGCAGTATGGGGTCTTATGGACTACTCTTTGCGTCATTCTTCGATAGCGCTCTTCTTGTTCCTCACCGCAACGATGCCAAACTGACATATGATTGAATTGAAGTATTAAAGCACAACATTATCGCCTTGTGCTGTCATTGTTACGTTTGGCAAGGATGTACTGTACGTTCATAAGCACGATACTGTATCTGGAGGTGCGAACGCGCTATAGTAAGTTTTATTGTCGCAAGGTGCTGGACATCCTATCAGACAGCAACTTGCGCGAGAAATCTTGCTAGTCTATTCTCGCCTTAATGTCGGCAGGTCAATAATGTAACCATAAGGCTGGTGTATTGGACTTTAGACACCAACAAAATGGAATTCGGGGTTTGCTTTCCGGATTCGTGTTTGGCCGTCGATTTTGAAAGGATCGCGAAAGGAATGGGACTAAACATGACGTTAACGGAAGGAGCCTGCCAGACGAGGGAAACCCGACCTAGGATTACAGCGGGGGCCTACGTAACTCTGTAAGTGCCTACCTATTGTGCATGCGGTTGCCCTAAATGTCCAATTTAGAGCACTTGCGTGCGCTCTTCTACTTCTGATTGTCGCCTCGACGATATACGAGCTCTGTTTGAAAGGTAGGAAAACTCTCAGTTGACCAAGTGGTTCAGTTCAAATTTCAGCCGACTCGCATTGGGCGCTAAAGTCATTTTCGCTGTGGACGAATGGAAAACTAATTTTTAGAGTTAGCAAATCCAGCGCTAGTGATATTGCGTGCTTGAATGGCATTCGAGTAATTGCTATGACCATGGTAATCTTAGTGCACACCGGCACATTTCACCTTGGAAAAGCCACCAGAAATTCCTACTATTTCTCTTCATACGTAAAAAGTGTTCCCGTTGGTTTTCCACGATCTCGTTGATTGTTTTAGTGGATACATCAATCAATAGATGGACCCTTATTGACATTACCCTTTGGAGTCGACTTATTTTTTCTAATTTCTGGATGCTTGGTTGCATACAATTTTTTACGAAGAAAGCTTAAAAGTGAGGAATTCAACATTCCCTCGTACTACATCGAAAGGTACCTGAGGTATAAAGCTCACCATCCAGTTTCCACCAGTTTAATAGAAAAACCGTTTTAGGCTTACACCGGCAGTCTTGGCTGTTATGTTGTTTACACTAACATGGTTTGGCTATATTGGATCTGGGCCGTTATGGTATCGGACGGATGACGTTATTGGACCGTGCCAAACACATTGGTGGTCATGCCTGCTATACATTCAAAATTATCAATCAGCTATAGTAAGCGCAACTCGTTAGACGTTTGATAAACACTTAAAATTCTAGTGCATTCCACAGTCTTGGTACCTTTCGGTGGATTTCCAGATGTATGTACTCTCTCCTTTGCTGCTACTCCCTCTAGCGCGATGGAGAAGAGAAACTATGGTGGCCACGGTCGCTTTGGTTCTAATTTCCATGGCAACCACATTCGTAATGGCTTGGACATATAAATTGTGCGCCGAAGATCAATGCGGGTAAGTGTCCATCAATTTGAAACGACCACTTTAACCACCTACGCAGAGACGAAGCAACTTTCGCAAAACACTTCTACACCTTTCTACCTACAAGGGCCTCGTCATGGTTGATGGGATTTTTACTGGGTTGCCTCATGTTCAAGGTGAAAGAGGAAGAACTACCTATCATGGAAAAGGTAATGATTATCAGGTAGGCTTTAAGTGTTTGGTCAGGCGGTCATAATCTGCGAAGTGTCCGTCCGGTCCTGGAGCTTTCTTTTTGGGCATGACCTCCTTTTCTTCGATCTTCCTTTGGTTGTCTTGATCGTCTACCGCCATTTGTCGGTCAATTCTTTCTCTCAGAGCCTGCACCTGTTCCTGGACTTCCGCGTCTAGCCCGATCGCTAGCTCCCTCACGCCAATCTTCCCGATCTTATATGCGCCGCCCCATGGCTTCTTTCTCGATTTGGTCACACAGCTGTCGCCAACATTCGTTCTTATTTACCCTGGCGTTTAGGTAATGCGCCTTTCTTCCGACCCAAGTACATCGCCTTCTACTTTCGACGCATTTGTTCCTAAGAGCCGCTATCTTTTTCTTAACCTTCTACCCTGTTAAAATCCGCACTTAGATCCATGAAAAACGCTACCACCATTCCGACCTTTTTTCTAATTCCTTTTCTCAGTTTCTCCATATTTAATACTATCTGTAGCGAAAATCCATGCCCTGCCACCTTCCCTTTCTTGAGTCTCTTAAATTGTTGCTCCATCTCTTCTCTTGATATCTGGTTTCCTTCCACCTCCTCTATCCCTCACCATAAAGTACTGTTTCTATTCGTCTATTTGTATTTCTCTCCCACTTATGTGTTTTCCCTGTTCCTCTGTTTACCATCTTCCTTTTCTGTTTTTATTTCCCTGGTTTCTTCTTTATATTCTTTGTTTCTTCATCTTTTTTCCTTACATATTATTTTGTACCTATTTTATGTTCTATCACCTCCTTCTCTTCTATCTCGCCCTTTCTTTCTCTTTCCATCATTGTTCTGTATCTGTTTCTCTCTTCTGTACACCCTCTGCCCCACAGATTCCTTTTTTTATCTCTCCCATCCTTTCCATTACCTGCTACCTTTACGGTCTGGCGTGTTCTCTTCCCATCAGCCAGAGTGACGTCCGTTTCTGTTTTGGTGAACTGGTGGCAGTTGCAGCTCGTGGGTTCCGACGCTGACTTACGCGCCACTGTCCAAGTAGGCTGTACTATTATGCTCTAGAACGGATAGGGCGAGATCGGGCACTCAGAATTCAGTACGCAGAAACTGACATCTTGGGGTGCTCTAATCTTCGGAATTCTGTTGCAATCGTTGCACATTCGACGTAGGACTCCTGGTTTGCCGCAGCCGTAGCAGTGCTAGACGGTGTTCGCATCGGGAGTTTTGGACTTTGACACCTGTTCCCTCTTCTTTTGACATACGCTGACATCGTGGGCTCAGAAATTGCAGAAGAAACATATTCTTCTCAGGTGCGGATTCCTTCTTGGTTCCGTTGGAATCTCTCACCCACCATGGTCATTTCGGCGGTTCGGGCTTAATCAAGAAGTTGTTTAATGAGGCGAGCTAGCTACTTACAGCGCCACGTGCGCCTTGCGGGTAAACTTTGTTACATTTTTTAATACTCTCCTTTCTATTTTCCACTCCTCCTCTGTGCCCTTACCTATTTCATATGCTTGCTCCTCTAATCTCCTTCTACAATCCTCCATCGTGCTTCTTGTCCATAACTGCATCTCCCTTCGTCGTCGAAACTCTTCATTTCTTGCTCTTTTTCTCTTCCCTATTAGCCTTATTTCCATCGGTTGGTGATCCCCGATTCTGTCCAAATTCCAGTTGATTTTTCTCCTTTGGAAGGGTCACGGCAGTTCAGAAAATCTGGTGGTGGAACGGCTTGTTGTACAATACAATAGGACCTTTTTATTCGTCCAGTAAAATTTGGTCGAAGAATTTGATTCAGGAACAACCTGTACTTCAGGTTTTCGCAATTTAACAGTTAAAATTTGGTTCATACACTGGAATAATTTATCAATGTTCCGCAGTGTGAAAATGTCAAAAATTACCCTTACAACTTAGGGTTGTAACAGTCAAAAAAGCACGAATTAATTGTCTTTAATCTTTTTACCGGTTGCCGCTCCATTCAAAATATTTGGCAAACTTTCAAAATGTATGCTATTCACAATTATTAAGCTTTTACATTGACAGTAGATGTGTTACATCTAGGCGATCTTTGCCTCGTGTGGGAAAATCCTCCTCAGACACTCTGCAGATATTTGCATGGAAGGTTTTGACATCACAAAGTAGATGTATACCATGACGTTCCACACCTTCATCAGATATATGCTATTTATTGCAAAAAATGACTCTAGGACAATTCCCCTAAAAGTAGATCAAAACCGCTCAAATGGGTCCGGACAGACCAAGGGACAAACGGACGGACGAACAAAACGCAAACAATAACACATTTTTTTAATTCTTAAATGGGCTAAAAAATAAAGGGTATTGTTCTTTTAATTAGTTTCGGAAACCTCAGCAACGAAATATCTGGAGTGTGGATCGCATTCAGTTATATTAGTTACAAATGCGAACTCGGCGTGTTGTCATGCGGCAGCGCGGAAACCGCAACCTTGGCTTATTGTAGAAATACGAGGGATTTGATTGATCGCCCTAGCTGTTATTTGATTTGTAGGGTGGGATTCAAACAACGAATTAATGATTAAATACGTCCGTCTGAGTTAACAATTCACCATTTTGTAGGTGGTCACTAATTAAGTAATAAATGAAGGAGATTTGAGTTTCATTCCCTACTTTGATTGTATGCACCCGCCAGAACTAAGAAGGTATCTTTTCCCTTTCTAATATTTTTTGTTCTAGAGGATAGCGATACCGCTTATGATCTTAGCATTACTTGTCTACGTCGCGACCACTTTTGGAGGTAGTCACGTGGTTATTTCGGAGTATGACAGATATGAGAACACGTTTTCTTTGACATTACTTCGACCGACAATGCTACTGTCAGTTGGATGTATAATATACCTTTGCGAAATTGGACGCGGAGGTAAGCTACAGAGTCACGGATGTGCCTCTTTTTGTTAACTTAAAACTCTGTTAAGGCATTGTCACCAGTTTTCTAACAAATCCAGTATTCGTGGTAGTTTCAAGGCTAACTTACAGCACATATCTGGTGCACTTCCACGTAATGGAGTACCATATGGATACCGCTCGAGTTGGTTCGTACATTAGCAACTACACGCTCTTGGTAACAATACCAAATCGTAAATTCCACACACTTACGTTTATCTTAGGTTAACGACTTCGCCGGTATACTTCTCCTTTCGCTTCTTCTAGGTTTGGTCCTGTCTTTGTCAGTAGAACTACCTGCGCAACATTTCGTCAGTTTTCTAATAAAAGGATCAAGAAAGAAGCCTTTAGTTAAATGATAACGATTGTAAAATTAATAATTATTATAATTTGTATAAACTGCTACTGCAACCGATATTGTTAGTTTTTGGCGTCGTGTGTCATAAAGTTGGGTTTAGGACGAGCGGGTGCAAACGTTTCAAGATCCATTTAAGTAACAGATCTCAAGAACTACGTCACTTATCTCCAAGTAAGATTCCCCAACAATCAGGGTTAATATTCACTTACTCAAACCTTCAACTTCCCTACAGTTGTACGAAAGCGACGTTCATTTCATATACCTGAAAATAACAAGCATTAAACTTGGAAATACACTAGAGTAGTGTTACTCTAATTCACAATAAATTGACTAGGCTATTAGAGAGAAAGGGAGAGAGAAGGATCTGATGTGTGGAAATTAGTGAGCCGCAACCCATATCGCACGTAGATTCTAAACCAAAGAGAATTTCTGTAAGTAAGGTGTCCTACATGCGGACTTGTAACTTGCCCCTCGTTCGAGGTATTCAAGCCTTAGTTGATTTTGCGCTTCGGGTTCGAAGTTCAACGGTCTAATTCGACCCAAAAGTTCCTAATTGTATTGTCACATAAATATTGGGACTAAAATAAAAAAACTATGGACACTATTTGATGGGAAGGGAAGCTAATGATCTGAAAGGTGTGCAGGCTAAAAGGCTTAGAAAGTTGTAAGTATTCAGACGACTTAGAATGCGGTGGAAGCTCAAAAGGAGATTAAATTTTTGAATATTCTGAAGACATCCGCGTTTATCTTGAACCTTCGAGTGCTTTGAATTCTAAATGTTTTAATACCTCGAAGTTTTCGAAGGTTAGGTAAACAAAATTTCATGTCACAATTTGTTATTTATATTTTGCATAAAATATTTGGTATTGAAGCAAGGGCGTACTCCATAATTTTGTTTTGAGTAACGTTATATAAATCATGTACCTTTACATTGTTTATTAAGTATTTATTTCTGTATTCACGAGGAAGTTTATTATCAGTGTGACGTTGCTCTGCTGATTGAATTTAACTATTCCGTGAAGGACGTACCTAATACAGTCCGATTCTTCGCTGTATCTGTTGCCTGCTGGTCTCGTGCGGATCGCAGCTCTTGCCAGCAATACGAGAATTAAGGGGTCCTCTATTTAAAATATGTTTTGCTTGGGCGATAATGGACTTCAACATGAATACTTGCTATTAACATTCTCAGATGTACTTTTCGTGTTAAATTAATTTATGTTAACCGAAGCTGGAGTAGAGCCACGCAATTTTGATGTTTTCCTATGTACATGCAATTGATCATTTTACAAGATGTTTTCTCTCAATTGAACGTACATGGTTCTAATGCGTTTTTGTACTAAACTGCTTTATCATGTTTCCACTTACCATTTGAGATGTTTTCCTTGTGAATTTTTCTCTTTTATATTTTGTTGTCGTAGTTGATTTATTTCATGTATTTGTGCAGACCTATGCCGGGGTTTTTGTCCCGTAGACGGTTTCCTTGACATTTCCTTGTTGTGAGGGTAATATATTCATTTGTTCTTGTCTTTTTTCTTACGCACAAAATTCTGCGTTTTATTCAATTCCCCTCCCAAGTATGTTTCACGTCTCAACACATAAAAGAACCGATTACAAAACGTAGGAGTTCATTCGTGCCCTCCATATTGGCGCGAGTGCTACCGAGTTTCAACTCTGAACGCACCCAAAACTCTAAATTTTATTATCCCTCTCTTGTTCTCGGCCCTCAACAGGCATGCGTCCAATTACAGAGTGACCCGCATAATGCTATTTAGAGGTGCCTCTGCAGAAGGTCTTAAGTTGTTGCTAGTCGAATCACCGTTGATTAGTCGCCCTTACGACATGCAGTGTCCCTGCAGCATTGGTATTCTTCTCCCGCCCCTACACGGTTGGAACCATTCGACTGGTAAAAAAAACCATCCTAGTAAAGACATAATTGAAGCTGATCGCTTTTCGAAGGTTATCTAAGGATTCTCAAATTATTGAGGAGCGAATTAAAGGTGCAGGGCATGGTTACAGAGGGATTGTTGAGTTGAGCTGAGTGCATGACCAACATGATATTCTGGGTTCTTATGCAGATGGGCGTGAAACTACTGCTCTTGCATTTGTTGCATCTCTTTAGAGCCTCCGTGGCTATAGGGTACGTCCCCGAAAGCGAGAGGAAGGTTAGAGTTGTGTAGGGCAATGGATTACAGCCCATCGGGGCTGGTATGTCCACGCTTATCAAGACCTTCGTCGTTGTATTGACTAGACGGGACGACCAGTCAATTCCAGGGTCAGTGGAAAATCTGGGACATCATCGGCGTGCACTAGACGGTCAACTATCACAACTGGGCCTGGGACTGGACTGGGACATACATCAGCTCCTTGCCGACAATTAACTATTGTGAATAGAACGCTTCTAGCAACAGAAATCAATGCGGTAATTGGATTAAATTATTATCAGCCGGTACAGGATAAGAACTTGCACGGAGTTGCACTTAATTAAAAATCCAGTATCAAGCCAGTCGACGAGATGCTCTATCTCAACTCGTTCCAGCACTCAATCAAGTTTGCTTTTTTATCATTTACACTCATTTTAGCACCGAGGGTAGCTGATGCCGACTATTTAGGGCAACCATTCGGTGTTCTCTCCTCGCCGCAAATATTTTCCAAGTCTCTCCTGTGGTATTTATCCCAAGAACCTCCCTTAACGCAGCGATGCCGCAATGAGCTAACCGATTTTGCAAACAGTCTTCGCAGGGATCGGCAGTGGGCTTTGAACAGTGAGGCTATCGGGCCCCTTTCAGTTTTATTTTTTAACGTTTTGCAGTGTACGACGCCAATGGTAAGCTCTCAGCTGGTCTTTTGGAAGGAAATTTCGTCGAAATGGGCTCGTTTGATGAATGCTTACGAATCGCGCGTACCAACAACCATGGTCTAACTGGAAAATATTGCCTGGGATCGCTATACGTTCCTAGCCGATATGTGAGTAGATCAGAATCAATTACTACATTTTTTTATTTTATTTTTACTGCGGAAAAGTTATCACTTTGCGGTTTGTCGTTTAATGACTACTTCCTACAGCGAATTTAAATATTACGTATTTCCTACAAAAATTAATTTCATTGATTAAGCTGTTGATTAAGTGAAGGAATGTAAACCTCATCTTCAAAAAATATTATACACTCTATGTCAAAATTACTTCCGAAGATATGCTAGAAAAACCAGAGATTGCCAATTTCGTTTTTATCTTTTTCTGACAGATACAAAAATAATAAAACACTTTCTCATTGTCAATTTTTGAGGTCAAGACAGCGTACATACTGTATTGAGTAGCATTTTTATTACGAATGCAACGATTTCAACAGGAAGGTGCACCCCCGCATAGCGCCTTAATCGCGAGAGAATACCTATCGGACAGATTTTGATTTTTCGCCGCTATCTGTTCGTTTTCGCATAAATACCCCACTCTATATTGGTAACGAACATGTTAAATTACCCACGACAATAATTTCATGGAAATGGCGACACAGTTTCTCTAATAATTCGGTATTTTAATTTTCGCAGTAACACTTCACGTACAATACCGCGGTTAATTCGTATCCTTTGATGACACCAACTCATTTAACTCCTTATTTAATAGAAACTTTTCGCTATCTAAAATTGCCGGCTAAGAATCCCGCTCGCCTACCAAATCTTTCCTAGTCTACTTGCCGATTAAAAGTTCTGGAACGGAACCACCGCAAAGCAAACGTTCACTCGATTTTTTATATATAGGTGTCGCGACGGTTTCTAGAGGCAACGTTTCGAGTCTTATCTGCTTGAACACTCGCCCTGATCTTAAAGCGCGTCATTTCTAGACTATTAGTTCCGTTCTCTTTCATTATGAAGCGGCACACAAATAAAATACCGGCCTAAAGCGACCACCTGTTACAAGTTTTTCGGTTATATCTCAGCTATTTTCAAAGATTTTTCTAACCTATACTGTATGTATCACCGTGACGGAGATCCCAATGGTGAGAAACGAACCCGGTACACTTGAATCACTAATATATCCCTTGGCACAGCGTTAAGCTTTAGAGCCATCACAGCCATAAGTCACTTTGGTTGGTTGGTCCCTTGCTGACCAGAAATTGCACGTTTTTTTCCTTTTTTTCCATTGTAAAAAAACTTTGCATCATTACAATTTTCCTCTCCCTTTCCATCGTGTTTTATTTACTCCAATCAAATTCAGTGTTTCCTCGCCGTAGAGATTCAAGCTTTTCCTTCGACTTCATTTTTCTTGAATGCACTCGTCGGGTACTGTTCATCCCGGAGTTCCGTGTTGGTGACAATTTCAACATTCGAAAAACCCATATTTCATTTCACCTTTCTCTGGAAAAACGCAAAGGTTTATTTCATACCCCCCAGACCTCCCGGTGCTACGTTCTGCCCTATTTATAGCTTATAACTTTTTGAAGTGTACCTACCTTCGAGCGTAATACCAGGAGCCTGTGTATAAAATGCTCGTTAGGAAAAGAGGATTCGTTGGCTATCTATGAAGGACTATCACAAGAGTTCTTAAAGCTGATGATGTTGTTCGACAACGTACCATCGGGGGGTCTGTGGAGTATGGAACACCCCCAGTGCACGATGATCTTATAATAGTTGCAGGAATTTGCAAATCTTCTTTCACCCTGGGGAATATTTCATACTACCCAGACCCAGCGCTACTACGTACTCAATACCTTTAGCCATAAGAACCCTGGTGATAGTCTCGCATAATGGACCGTCCGGTCCTTTTTTCTTGAACAATCCTCTACCCCACAGGTTCCTGGGTGTGGTAGGCCTCCTAAGAAAGAAAAATTGGAATTTTCACTACTGTCATATGACCTTCGAGTACTTACGAGTATTCCATACCTCGCAGACCCCCCGGTGTTACGTCGTCCCTTAACACCTTCACCTCTAAGAACTCTTGTGATAGCCTTTCATAGAAATTCTCCTTTCCTAATGAGCATTCTATGCACAGCCTCCTGATACCTTTTAAAAAGTTAAAAGCAGGCAGTAACTAGGGTAGAATGTTGAACCGGAGGGCTGGGGAGTACGGAATACTCCACAGGGAGAAAAACCCCCAAGGTTCATTTTCCTATAGCTATCATAAGACCTTCGTGCCCACGCACTAGGGGGAATTCCTTAGTACCCCGGTCTTACATTTTTCCTCAAAGCGTAAATTATGGTTAAACTGCTGAAAACGCTAAATACTTTGTAAAACCAAGAGGTCTGGGTGGAATGGAATACCTTTACCCCTAATGGCTACCGGTGATAGTTTTTCATAACAGACCATCGAATCTTCCTTTCCTGATGCCCCTGGTGTTATGTTAGATGGTCCCTTTTCAAAAACAACACAAAAACACTATAAGTTTTAGGGGACACCTTGGCGTCTAGGAGGTATGAAATACTCTCCAGAAAAAAGGGCACAGCGCTCTTTTACCTACAACTACATCAGTAACACTCTTTCTGGGGTATTGCATACCACCAGATCCTACATTCTCCTTCAAAGCGATCAGCCCAGCCAATGCGCGCATTGGAAAAACATCGTTCCCTCCACCTACACCCTAGCGGCCTATCAGACCTTATGAGTCCGAAGCCTAACGGGAGGACACCCTGCTAGCCAGCTCAGGTGGGCGAGTCCTCTCCCTTAGTACCAATGTTATCGAGGTTACCCTCGATTCCTCGACTGGTCGCGGTCAAGGCCTCTTGCGAGGATCCTTCGCTCAGCTGCCTCCCCTGTTCGATGGTTCCTGCTGCAGAGCCTCCCGAAGTGGCGACATTCAGTTAGCACCACCACCGCCTCTGAGTGTAGCGCTGTCTTTAAATATGGTCGAATTTGTCAGAGGCGACATGGCGTATTTGCATATCGCTCCGAAGGTCTTAACTCTCTACATCCGCCGTTGCGATTGCCACGAAAACATGGCGTCGCGGGGTAGGGGGCGCGCACATAACCGATTTGACTCTTTGGCAAGGGCCTCCGACAGGTTCTTAGGTTCGGGTTCGAGCGCAACGAAACTCTCCCTCCAGTAGGCTACCGGCGCATTCACCCTTTGAACTCCTGGAAGTCTGAGTTTAGTTAAACATTTTGGGGATCTGGGGTCCTAGAAAAAGAAGGATACAACGTTCCTTTTCCTATGACCACAGTAACATTTTTAAACGCGGGAGGGGTTACTCCAGAATCTGTGCGGTGCTGCACTCTTCCCATGACGCCTGTAGTCCTTATACCCTACACTATGAACACTGAACCATTGAAATTTTTACAACAGGAACCTCCTCCCCCCAGGTGCTAGGTCCTACGTCAAAGCGGTGAGCCCTAAGGAATCTCCTGATGGGTTTTTCTCCAAAAAACCATCGAACCTTCTTTTTCTGACGAATGTTTCATACCCCACGGTCATGGCGACTCCCAAAACTTAATATGCCCGTAGGTTAACAACGCGACGACAAGAATAATGCACGCCGGGGTGCAAATTAACCAAACGGACTTCGCTGTTTGCTTTCCAAGCTCCTGTCCAGCTGCCGATCTGCAAACCGTAATGAAGGGAATTGGATTCAATTTGACCGTAACGGAAAATCGCTGCCAAACAAAAGCAACCCAGGACAAAACCACCGCGGGAAGCTATGTAACGCTGTAAGTATCGGTTTGGAGCGCGACCATCGATCTAAATACAAAAATTTAGGACACTCGCCTGTATTATCCTACTTCTGATTGTCGTCTCAACGATTTATGACTTCGCTTGCGAAGGTATGCGCAAACTATTACGGCTTCGAGAAGTTGAGTTCATGCAATTTTAGAAAAACCACATTGGGCACTACACGCATTTTCGTTGCGGGCCAATGGAAGACAAATTTTCGAAAACACAACCCCTAGCGATAATGACATCCGCAGTTTGTATGGCATCAGAACTATTGCCATGACTATGGTCATCGTCACGCACATATTCAGCTACCGTGTTGGAGGACTAAAAAGAAACACGTATTATTACTCATATGTAAATAGCGATCCCTTGGTTTACCTATTCAAATATTTCTTCTAGTGGATACATCAAGTGAAGAATGGACCGCTAATACCAACTGTGTATGCAGTCGACATTTTCTTAATGCTCTCTGGATGTCTTGTCTCGTTCAACTTCCTGCAGAAATGTCTAAGAGGCCAAAGTTTCAAAATTCTTCCCTACTACATTGAAAGATATTTGAGGTATGATGGCTCCATTTTGACATTTAGTGGAACCATTCTTCTAGGCTCACTCCGGCACTCCTGGCGATATTCCTGTTTGCAATAACCTGGTATGGATGCGTTGGTTCTGGACCGCAATGGTACCTAATTGACCTATCCATTCATCCGTGCCTAACACACTGGTGGTCATATCTGCTGTACATTCAAAATTATTTTCCTACTTCTTTAATGGTAAGAGATGAACCGTGGCTCCATCTATACACCACCTATTTTAGTGCGTGGGGCCTACGTGGTACCTTTCAGTTGACTTTCAACTTTACATACTTTCACCCATTCTCCTACTCCCTCTAAAACGCTGGCCCAAAGAAACCCTGGTGGTAACCGCTGGTTTGGCGCTATTTTCAATGGCGCCACATTCACACTTTCCCTTGTACTAAACATGTGCGCCTCAAATGAATGCGGGTAAGTACTTACGCCTTTTAAAGCCGCTTTCATACTTTAATGCCCCGTAGAAACGAACCCAGTTTTTTCACGTACTACTATTACTTTCTACCCACGAAGGCGTCGTCTTGGTTAATTGGATTTTTGTTGGGAGCGCTTATTTTCAAGGTGAAGACGGACAAAGTTGGAATAATGGAGAAGGTAAGATAAACTTTATCTTTGGGTGTTATACTCGACAGTACTTTCTCCAAAATGTAGAATCAGGGGAAATTATGACGTACCCAAGCACTAAACATTTTTGGTAAGTAAGCAGATCCGGGGGGACCGGGGGAATGGATCACAAGGCCCATCCAATTTTCTTTTCCTGACGAGTATTTCATGTCCCACAGGCCCTTGCTGTTACGTTGGATAGTCCCTTGTTCCAAATTATAGTGCATTTTGGGAAAAATGTACACCCGGGGCGTCCATACACCCAAGGAAAAAAGGTTCGGTATTCCTTTTCCTACTACTATCATAAGATTCTCGTGGGCTGGAGAGGATGGTGTTACATTCTCCATGAATATGATCCCTCTCTAAAAAATCATGTTAAAGTGCTCCAAAAACCATCCTAAATCTTGCCTTTATAAAGAACATTCCTACTCCCCAAGTCTCGAGTGGTATATCCGATAGTATTATTTGAAAACTCTACAACACAGGGTGTGGGGGTTATGGAATCCCCTCAGGAAATATGCCCCAAGAGAAAAAAGATGCAAGGCTTATTTGTCTAGATATCATAAGATCTTGCAGGCGCTGGGGGTTATTCCATACCCTCTCAGACCCCCCTATGTTATATTCTCCATGAAATTGATCACAGGTAAAAACTTTTTTCAAAAAGCACCCTTAAATCTTGCTTTTCTAAGGACTACTCAGCAAGCCTGGGGTGTTATATTCGATAGCATCTTCTCAAAAATGTTGAACCGGGTGGTCTGGGGGTATGGACCCCCCCCCCCCCAGGAAATTCCCCGCAGGAGAGAAACCCTCCAACCCCGGAGCAAAAAAAGGTTCAATGTCCATTTCTCTACACCCATCATAACATTTTGGGTTATTCCATAACCCCCAGACCCCCTCGGTGTTGCATTTTCCATAAAAATGATCGGCCTTAAAAACTCTTCTATTTTATCAAAAAGCACATCTTACGTTTCTAAGAAGCATTACATCCCCCCAAATCACAAGTGTTATATTCAATAGTATCTTTTCAAAAATGTAGAACATTTCTCTACACCTATCATAAAATCTTGCGATTACTGGTGGGGTATTCCATAACCCCCTGGTGTTACATTATCCATGAAATTTGCTCAAAAAAGGGGATGATCCTCTCGCAAAGATTATCATAATTGTAAGTTCTAGGAATCTGAGAGAAGACCGTCGAAGTTTCTTTGCTGGGTGAGACCCTTAGGTACTACGTTTCCTCCAAATCGCTTAAAGGAAGAAAATCAATTTTTCTCTTTCCACGATCTATCTTGTAGGTACCCCTCATGCTCCAAGTGCTAGAATTTTTTGTGGAGTATGGCATATCCCGCATGAATGGTACACTCAAATTTTCATTGCCGGTTCTTTTTCTACATAACATCTTCAGGGCGGTCTTGATAATTTTTCAGAGAGGACCATCGATGTTGCCCCCCCCCCTCCCTGCCGGTGCAGGGATTTTCCCTCAAACAAAGTTAGATTTAGTGGTCCTCAAGCAAAGAATATAACTAGGTAGAGTGGTTCCGGGGTGGGGGGGGGATCTGGGTTCGTCTAGCTTTTTGATTTTAATAATGTCCAACAAGACACTGTGTTTCTTTCAGAAATCGGCGATACCCCTACTGGTTGCCGCAGTAATCGTCTACGTCGCGACTACCTTTGGAGAGTGCCACGTGGTTATTTCAGAGCGTGATAGGCTCGAGAACGCCTTCTCTTTGGCATTGCTCCGACCGACAATGTTACTTTCAGTTTCGTGTATAGTTTACCTTTGCGAAATCGGACGAGGAGGTAAAACACCGCATTCAGGTACTAGCTAAACACAGGTGTTTTAAGGTATCGTCACCAGTTTTTTGGCCAACCCTGTCTTCGTGGTAGTTTCAAGACTGTCGTTCTCCACCTACTTGGTGCACAGCTTCGTAGTGCTGTACAATTTGAATTCCATTCGGGTTGCTCCTTACGTGAGCAACTACACGCTCTTGGTAACAATCACAAATTTTAGATTTTACACATTTATATCTACGTCTTAGGTTAACGATTTCGCCGGCATGCTACTTCTTTCACTTCTTGTAGGTTTACTTTTAGCATTGACGATAGAATTACCGGCACAGCATTACGTCAGAGCCTTAATGAACATCTCTAAGAACAAAGCGAAATGATGGTGGCAACCTTGTGGAATTCGGACTGATTCTAAAGTAGTGTCAATTGTTAAATAATTACTAGGAATTTGTTACAAAATTATACTTGTCAATAAAGAATGATTATACCAACTCCTTCACCACCAAATAAAAAGCCTTCTTCGTCCATGCGCCTTCTGCCAATGATGGCAGATGGATTCAGTCAGGATATTACCTTAAACCTTAAAATATATCGTTGGTTTGGATCTGTTAATAACATGTTCAACATTAACGCTAAAACCTACATTACGGACATGGACGTAGAAAGGCAAGTCTAAAGGAGGGCCTAAGCTATGCCGAACTCGCCTTCGGCTAGCTCGACATTGGTGTGCAAGAAAGTGTAGTGTGTGTGTTTGAGATATACTTTTTGCACATTTGAAGCGAAACTACGTATTAACGAGAAAATTGGCTTTAAACCTCGACAATATACTTAGGTCGTATGTTGCTATATACTTGGCGTTGAAAAGCATCCTCGATGATTATTTTTACCAACCGCAAAGCTCACGTTAACGCTCTAGAGCTCATATTTGTATTAATTTTCCATTGAGAAACTTGCGTTACCTCAAAACCGGCCGTGACCTTGAGTTGCGTTTTACCGTTATTATTGAATTATGTTGAACAATCGTTTCTGGCCGAAAATAATATTAGCGAATCAGTGTTTTGTTACCAATTACGTTTTCGCAAAGATCGTCGATTTTTTATTAGGTTTAGATGTAGGATGGAATAGTTATGATTATTTTCGAGAGAATTTTTCAAATCCGGGATCAGAGTATTTGTAAATGTACCTTTAGTGGGTTGGGTTGGTAGAGCATTCGTGGCTGAAACCGCGCCCACTTAAAAAAAGAACAAAAATAAATAGGTGATATATATAATGATAAACGATTTTAGACTTTACACAAACTATGCATAAGATACAATGCTTCTACTTTTAAAACAAATTGAAATGAACAGGAATCTTCTGGAATACGCTATTACCCTCCACATTTGTGGCACAATCACAAACGTCTTTTCTTAGCATTGTGGATCAAGATATGTTGTTTCAGTTCGCCTTTACGATTCGTTACATAATCACAAATCTCACATTTAAAAATCGATCCATGGTGGGTTAATATATGTCGCCTTAAATTGCCTTTACGATAGGTCGCATAATTACAAATGTCACATTTTAAATCTTTCGAACCTTTGTGTGATAGGAGATGAAGTTTCAAACTCCATTTCCTATTCGTTGCATGATCGCAAATGTGACATTTAAAGTCTTTAGAACCATTGTGCGATAAGATGTGAAGTTTCAAACTCCATTTCCGATTCGTTGAATACTCGCAAATGTTGCATTTAAATTCTTGCTTATTATTGTGCGTCAAAATGTGTCGCCTTACATCTCGTTTGCAAGACGTTACATAATCACAAATGTCACATTTAAAACCTTCAGAAACTTTGTGTGATAGGAGATGTTGTTTCAAACTCCATTTTCTATTTGTTGTATATTCACAAATGTCACATTTAAAGTCCGCTCCATTGTGTGTTAGGATGTGTCGTCTTAATTGACCTTTTCGGTAGGTTGCATAATTACACACCTCACATTTAAAATCTTTAGAACCTTTGTGTGATAGGAGATGAAGTTTAAAATTCCATTTTCTATTTGTTCCATATTCACAAATGTCACATTTAAAAACCGACAAATTGTGAGTTAAGATATGTCGCCTTAAATCAGACTTACGATAGGTTGCATAATCACAGATGTCACATTTAAAACCTGAGCCATTGTGTGTTAAAGTATGTCGCCTTAAATGGTCTTTACGATGGGTTGCATAATCACAGATGTCACATTTAAAGTCTTTTGCAGCTTTGTGTGAGAAGACATGCTTTTTCAAATTCCCTTTTGTATTTGTTGCATATTCGCAAATGTCACATTTAAAATCCCACACATTATGGGTCAAAATATGTCGCCTTAAATTCTCTTTTCGATCCGTTTTGTAATTGCAAATGTCGCATTTTAAATCATTAGAGACTTTGTGTGATAGGAGATGTTGTCTCAAACTCGATTTCTTATTGGTTTCGTATTCACAAATGTCACATTTAAAATCATTGGAACCTTTGTGCGATAACAAATGTTGTTTCAAAACGGATTCAAGATACGTAGTGTAATCACAAATGTCACATTTTAAAACTGTACGCGACACTGGTCTCAAACCTAATGCATTGTGTGTTAAGGCATGTCGTCTTAAATCGCCTTTACGATACGTTGCATAATCACAAATATCACATTTAAAATCTTTGGGACCTTCGTGTGTTAAGCGATGAAGTTTCAAACTCCATTTTCTATTCGTTGCATAATCACAAATGTCACATTTAAAATCTTTAAATCCGGTGTGTGATAGAAGATGAATTTTTAAACTGTGTTTATAGCTTGTTGTGTATTCACAAATGTCACATTTGAAGTCTTTCTTGTTATTGTGTGTTTGATTGTGTGTTAAGAGATGCCGTTTATAATGGCCTTTGCGATAGGTCGCATAATCGCAAAAGCCACATTTAAAATCCGATGTGCTATGTCTCAAGATATGTCGCCTTAAATCGTCCTTACGATAGGTTACATAATCACAAATGTCGCATTTAAAATCTTTGGGACCTTCGTGTGATAAGCGATGAAGTTTCAAACTCCATTTTCTATTGGTCGCATAATCACAAATGTCACATTTAAAATCTTTGGAACCTTCGTGCGCTGAGAGATGAAGTTTCAAGCTCCATTTTCTATTGGTTGCGTAATTACATAGGTCACATTTAAAATCTTTTGAACTATTGTGAGATACAAGATGCATTTTTAAACTGCTTTTACGGTTTGTCGCATAATCACAATGGGCACATTTAAAGAGGTTCGTCAAAAGGTGTCTTTTAAAATTTGGTTCAGTATTTGTCACGGTACACTCTTGTTGCTGCATTTCTTGCTCATTGTATGGGGGCATCTCACCCCCATTGTACTCGTCTTTGCAATATTCTTCACTAGTTTTTATATTCTCTTCTCCTTTTATCTTTGCCAAAAAGTCATTGCTTATAAAAATGTTCCTTTGGAGGGACACGTTTATTTCTTCTTCTTGTTCTGGTTCAACTTTAACAAATGCAATGGTGTCTTCCATGGCAACAAATATTTTAGTTTAGCGACAAAAAACACTGGATTGGATTACCTCTGCCACTATGTTTAAGAAATTTTCAAAGAAATGAAAATACACAATCAATTGATCTGGCAGTTGGTACAAGATCGACACCAAAAGTACAGAGTGGTCATTAAAGAGCGAGTTTATTCAATAAGTTAGCAACGAACATTGTCTTTCCCAAATTTATTTTTATGGCTTAGGTACATACATAAATTATATATATATATATATATATATATATAAATATCTATGGAGAATGGTTACTACGTATCAATGTTTCATTATAGACAAATTCTCTCTTAAATGACCGCACTGTACCTACATTGTCAACGTATGAACTTTAGGTTAGGTTCAACAAACCGTTTATTTTCATTTCGTAATTCTTTGGAGTGGGGGGTTAGTGATCTTTAAACTTAAAACTTTAAGTGCTATAGATAGCCATGGGAGAGAGCATTGCATTAGTTAAAATTGAACCCGAACAAGAAGAACAAATAAATGTGTCTCTCGAAAGGGCCATGTTTATAAGCAATGATTTTTTGGCGCTGATTAAAGAAGAACAGGAAAGTGATGAGTACAATGGGAATAAGGTGCACCTTTCTCCACAGTTCAACTGTGCCAATTGTGATTATACCGCAGTTTCTAAGAGAAGTTTGAAAGAACACGTCTTAAAACACAGAACTCTAAAAGATTTTAAATGTGACATTTGTGATTATGCCACCCACCTTAAACGCAGTTTAAAAATTCACTCTTTACGGCACTATGACTCTAAAGTGTATAAATGTGACATTTGTGATTACGGCACAAACTATAAAAACTGTTTAAAAATGCATCTTCTATCACACAATGGATTGAAAGATTTGAAATGTGGTATTTGCGATTTCGCTACAAACCACAAAAGATGTTTAAAAATGCATCTTCTCACACACAATGCAGCTAAATATTTTAAATGTGACCTTTGTGATTATGCGACGTATCGCAAACACCAATTGCAACAACATTTTTTAATACACACTAATAAGAAAGATTTCCAATGTGACGTTTGTGATTACGCGACAACCAAAAAACGCAATTTAAAAATGCATCTGCTATCGCACAACGGATCGAAAGATTTTAAATGTGACATTTGTGATTATGCAACCTATCGGAGCAGCTATTTAAAAGAACATCTTTTAAGGCACAATAATAAGAAAGGTTTTAAATGTGACATCTGTGATTATGCAACGTGTAGCAAGTGGAGCTTGAATTTTCATCTCTTGACGCACAAAGTCTCTAAAGATTTTAAATGTGACCTTTGTGAATATGCAACCAATAGAAAGTGGTGTTTGAGGCAACATGTCTTATCGCACAAGGTTTCTAGACAGTTTAAGTGTGACATTTGTGGTTATGTAGCATATCGTAAACGCGATTTGAAGCAACATCTGGTAATACACAATAATTAATGCGACATTTGTGCGATGAATATGATGTGTAAACATCGCTCAGTTTCTACAAATGTTAGAAACTGTAGCACATTTTTTGTGCAGCAAACAATATTTAACTACTGATCTTTTAATTCGCAATAGACAGTAAAAATAACCACCTCGCGCCACGCTCCACCAGGCAGAAGACCGCAATCGCGCTCGCTCCGACGAAAGCGCTCGCCGCGTGCACTTCGGCTACCATTTTGTTTGTATTGTAAATATATTCCATAAAAAACAATAGCTTTTTATTTAGCATCGCCTCACAAACCTCCAAGTATATACTGTAACTTCTCGAGTTACAGTTCATTACAGATGAGCAAGGACCTTTGCAATTCCAACACTTGGCGATGCAGCTATGACAACTCAGTCCGTCGTACCATCGAGGGGGTATCAGTTTTGTCTGTTAGGTATAATCGGAGCAAGTCCTTGGTGGGGTAGACTATTGAGAGTAATTCGAGAAGAATGTTAGAAAAGGTACGAAAGTAAACGGACGGATATGAAAAAAAGAGCAATTTATATAAATATATGGTTTAACGTTAATTGCGATAGATTAATTTGTTGGATTACGTTATTGCCGATGAGGTTAGTGTGGAAATTGCGGTAAACCGATATCAAACCCTTAGAGTTTCTAACTCTACGAAAAATCAATTAGTACTCGTCACCGCCTGTGACCATGGATCAGTTGTTAGTATTAATAGTGGTCGTTTTGGCGACTGGGGTGGTACGTGCCAGTTATCTAAGCGAACGGTTCGGCGTGCTCACCTCGCCGAAAATATTCTCCAGAAATGTGCTGGGATACTTATCCAATGAGACTTCCCTACGGCACCGATGTCGTGTTGAGCTAGCTCAATTTGCAACTGATCTTCAAGACGGGAGACAGTGGGCGTTGAACAGTAATGATACCAGAAGGTGTTTTCCAATTGATATCGACTTTTTTTTAGTGTACGACGCCAACGGAAAGCTGCCATCTGGTGTACTGGATGGCAATCTCGCTGAATTGGGATCATTTGATGAGTGCTTACGAATTGCGCGTACCAACGATCATGGATTAACTGGAAAGTACTGTTTGGCGTCGCTTTACGTTCCTAGTCTATACGTGAGTACGCTCTCGGTTTTCAGGAAGGTCGTTTTTGAAGGATGATTATTATCTTTTTTGTGGTTGACCAATTTCTGATACTTTATCCTTATAATTTACTTATTCTAATGCTTCAATAATTGAAATTTAGTCGACTTTAGCCGAAGAGCGTATGTCAGCACTACCCCTTATGTGCTCTCAAATGCTCTCAAATAAATCCAAATGGCCCGTACTAAAAGTCAAAATCGATCGGAAGGGTCATATAGGATAAGGAGCAGAGGGGTGCCTTTGATTAGCGGACTCTTACCGCATGCAGTGCATTTCTGCAGTGGAAATATCAATCGCCCTTTGTGAGTACCCCTTTCCGACAATCCGTTCTTGACGTATAAGGGAATATACCCGATCACGATAAGAGGTCGAGGAGGAGGGCTACGGTTGGTAGAAATTAAGTCCTTTCGTTGAGACCTTTCATTAGAGTACCATGAAGGATACAACTAGATTCCCCCCCCCCCCCTCGACTCCGTACTTTGATAAGAAGATAGAAAGAAGGTCAGAAGTTGGTAAAAAACGGTTCCTTTCGTTGAGACCTTTAATTAGAATACAATGAGATAACATTAATTTTTAACCCCCCCCCCCCCTCCCCTCAAGCCCCGTCGCCGTCGCCCACTGATGTCCAAAAAGAGTCGCACGGGAAAGTTATAGTTTGTATACAAACCAATTTAGACCTTCCATTAGAATACCATGAAGGTTAGAACATGTGTTTACACCCCCCCCCCCCTCCATTTTCTACAGTTTAACCTGGCACCACTAAAGGCATGCGTATGCAAAATATGAAACCAATTGGTTTTTGTATATAAATAATAATAAATAATGTAAATAATGCACGTTTTACTTTCAAAAACAGCATCTCAGGTGGGGGGGGGGGGGCTTTTAGACAGCGAAATTTGAACGGCAGAAGTGGGTCCGGACGGACGGACAAAACGCAAACAATAGCAAATTTTTTTAATTCTTAAAAAATGCGCTAAAAATGATATTTAAAGAGCTTTTCTCCCAGTGGCGTAGACGCACAACTGCGGTACTAAGTGACCCTGGTTCAAATTCGGGTGCGAGTATGAATATTTGTGTAGCGGAGGACATGAGGAGTGCCAGTGGAAGCCTCTGTCTCGGTACGGCTACAGTCAGTACTAATCGAATCGTCTGCGGGTGAGGTTGCACGTTTATTTTTAGATCGATGCTTTAAGTCACTCCACATTGGGATCTAGTTAGGATCAGGGGTTGGAACCCATACGAAATATAGGCTCCGGTTCCGCACTAATTTAAGTAGAATCATTTTTTAAGGGTCCCGGTACCGGTTCCGGTTCTGTGGAGTCAGTAATTTTCGGTTCCGGTTTCAGTTTTTTTTTAGGTTTTTAAGGGTTCCAACATAAATAAATAACATTGTTATTAAAAAATATAAATTATTAATTATAGAAAATAAATAATACACAATTAAAGTACATTGTTCTTTTGCATAAACATATTTTTCAAATTTGATTGATATTTGTATTTTCAGCTTACGTGTTCGTTTCACCTCTGTCAATTGCCTGTCTTTTTCTACTTTCCTTTTATTCAGCAGTAGTTCCTTTCCTTTTACTCTCTTCAACCTACTTACTGTTTTTAATTCATTTTATAGGTATTAGTCGCTCTAAAATATAAGTTGATAGAAATTAGATCTAAGAAAAAAAGAAAACACCAACACTTCAGAAGCAAATTTTAAGAGCAACAGTATGACACACATTTCCCTCTCGCGAACCGCAACGTGTCGACTCTACCTACAAAAAAGAGGGAACCGAAAAATACCGATTCTTTGACACTAATAATAACGGTACCGGTATCGGTTCCGGTTATTTTAACTTTTTAAGTAACGGTTTCGGTACCGGTTCTTTTCCGTTCCGGTTCCAACCTCTGATTAGGATCCATGTTTCATTTTTTCCTCGGGGGGAGGTCCGAAAAGGTCGACGCTCAAATCCACTTGTCGGCGCAGGTGTTTAAAGGTGCACTGTAGGATTTTGCTTCGATGACTTTCGAAATGGTTTATAGTCTTACTTCCGGGTCCGCTAGTTGGCCTTGACGGACGTCGTTCGCCGGCCGGATTGGTAAATCGATCGCGATGGTGCAGCTTTCTTGCGTGCCGGCGGTGCGTGGATGTCTTCCACCTATCCTCGAAACTTCGCAAGTGCCCCATACCACCAGCCAATGACTCTTTCGGTGGTGGAGTAAATGTGTTCGGCAGGGTGAGGCTTTTCCTGGTTCCGGGGCTGCTAGCGAACTATATGGTGCCGGTGCTAAGGAGAAGAAGAAGTGGGCGTCCGACTCTCGTGTCCGGTCTGGTTTCGTCCCTTGGAAAGAGGTCAACTTCTGCGATACCGATGTTTCGGCAGTTTGGACATTAGCTGCGTATCACTCCGGGCTTTCCGCATCCAAAGCAAAGCACAAGAGGGAGTAGACGGACGATCTGGTGGTGAGTGGTGTCATGGCTAGAGTTGCCGAAGAGGCTGTTGTGGGTGGTGCGGCTTTTTCCACCCGCTTCCTCTTTCGGCATTCTATTAGCTTACAGTAAAGACATCGCACCTTGGGGTTGCGTCTCCGCTTTTGTGGGTGGTGGATCGACTTCTTCCATTTTCCGTATTTCGCGCTGGGGCTCTTCGAAGGTGGCAAATTGATGATTTTGGAATTTGCTTCCGGATCTTGCGGTGTACCTATCAGCTGTTCAACCACCACCCTAAACTCGAGGTCGTAGTTAGACAGGTCGGGTGATTGCAGTGTGTCTTGGTGCCTCCAGGGTCTGTTAGATTTGAGGTTGGGGTACGACAGATAGGAAGTGATATTAGGTTTATTGGAGATATTAATGCTGTTGAGGTTACAGGTAGAGTCGTCAAACAGGGCGTTACGGGAGTTAAGATCCCCCAACAAAAAAAATGTGTGGCGGAGGGTGGAGATATAGTAAAATAGATCATCCGGAAGGTTGGTATCTGGGGGATTGTAAAAACTAAAGAAGTTAATAGTGATGTTTGGGAAGTGGACGGTGTCGGCTACACATTTTGGGTGTTGGAAGTGGGTGGGAAGAATGAATAGAGTGGAGGCAAAATGGTTCATAACAATTAGGCACGTCCTCCCTTGAGGGAACTGTTTTTTTAAGGTTTTGTAGCCTCTGAAGAGGATGGCGTTGGGAGCCAGCTGAAGTAATTGAAAGGATCTGTACATGGTCCAGAGTGGGGGAGGATTTTTAAATGAGGGGACGTTTGCGGATTATGCTACAAGAGCCGTTTTACTAAGGGTCACTTCTATTTTGACACCCTCGATCAGGGTCCTTATGTCGAACTCGTCCTGGAAGTAGTTCTGTAGATCATGGGGTTAGTTCTGCGCAGCTTAATCAACTCCCCCCTCCCTGCTCTTCGGTATCAGCAGCACCGGTATCACTCTCCAGGCGTCCTTCTTGTTCATTCGCCCGTAGACCTTATTCCAGAACTCCGGATTCAAGCCCGTGCGCCCAATTGGGTTCCTCCTCATCAGTAAGCTCGCCCTTGCCAGGTACGGATTTTGGTTGTGCTCCGACTTTTTGAGGTAGTAGAGGGCGTATCCGGCACCCCACCTTAGGTTTCTCAGCGACTAGTTCGTAGTCTTTTTATTCCCACGCACGTAGAGCCGATTACCTTCACACGTGGTCAGTTGCAGTCTGGCCCACTCCCTCCTGCGGTTCTGTTTTGTACCTCCAATCCAACCCTGACCCCTGCAGGTTGGCTGCCATAAGCTACACGTTCGATATTTCCACCTCGTCGCCAGCACGTTCCACTGCTCGATCTTCCTGAGCACCCGAACTTAGCGCGTTATCCGATAGTCGGCGAGTAGTAGCGTTATCATAGCTTGTAGATTGAAGTATTTTTGGGACACTTTCCAGGTCGATAATGCCACTCTGAGACTACTGCACGACGGTTTGGAGATGAACAAAATGGAGTTCGCGGTTTGTTATCCGAGCTCGTGTTCGGCCACGGATCTGGAAAAGGTCACGAAAGGGATTGGGCTGAATTTGACCATAACCGAAAGCACCTGCCAGACGAAAGCGACCCAGTACAGCCTTACAGCTGGAAGCTACGTTACTTTGTGAGTGTCAGACTTCGCCCGCCGCGATTTCTCATTGAGAACTTTTTAGGGCACTTGCTTGTGTTATCCTAGCTCTAATAGTAGCATCGACAATCTACGAGATCTGTTTGAAAGGTACCCCTGGGTCCAGGTGGCCAATTAAACTTTACTTCAGTTTTAGGCAAATCGCATTGGGCACTAAAGTCATTTTCATTGTGGTCGAATGGAAAACTAATCTTTTCCATTAAGAAACCCGGCCCTAACGAAATCCAGTCCCTGAGCGGAATTCGAACACTTGCAATGACCGCAGTGATCCTTGTACACGTAACCAACGACCGCTTCGAGCACCTCACCAGGAATACGTATTACTACTCATACGTAAAAATCCCCCATTGGTTATCTAAAACACTCATGGTATTTCTTTAGTGGATACACCAAGCAGAAAATGGCCCCATAATTCGCCTATCCATTGTAGCTGACGTTTTTTTGTTAATTTCCGGATGTCTAGTTTCATACAACTTTCTACAGAGGAAGTCAAAGGGCGCCGAAGTGAATATTGCTTCGTACTACGTCGAAAGGTACCTGAGGTATGAAGCCGCCCTGAAGTGTAGTTCTCGCCCCCTTGGAAGAACAGTTTTAGGCTTACTCCGTCACTGGTGGCGATGCTACTGTTTACAATAACGTGGTACGGATACATCGGATCTGGGCCCTTATGGTACCAGTCGAAGGACTTTATCAGACCGTGTAAAACGAATTGGTGGTCATACCTGCTGTACATCCAGAATTACGTCATCTACTCAGTGGAAAAAGCACAGACGTTCGGCGAACTTCTCCAATATCAGTGTATCGGGACAACCTGGTACCTCTCCATTGATTTTCAGCTCTACGTACTCTCTCCAATACTGCTGATTCCTTTGGCGCGATGGAGAAGGGAAACTATGGCAGTAACCGCCGGACTGACCTTGCTTTCTATTGCGACCACATTCACGCTCGCTTGGAAATTGAAGATGTGCGCCTCCAATGATTGTAGGTAGGTAAACATTAACACGGTACTGAAGCGGCTCTCGATTTTCAACCACCTCTAGAAACGAGGACGTTTACCTCAAGTACTACTATTACTTCGTGCCCACAAAGGCTTCGTCTTGGTTAATTGGATTTTTGTTGGGAAGCCTGATGTTCAACGTGAAAGCGGAGAAAACATCAATCATTAAAAAGGTAAGCGGATCCTTACAAGATCCTTCCCCTTTTTGCACTCCTGAGGGATGACTCGAAGGCGACTTAACCCATCAGACCTTTACTCTGCCTAGGTTTGTGCCGAACTCGCCTTCGGCTCGCTCGGCACTGGTTTTAAAGCTATCACTATTGCTTACCTTCGACTCGATCACCTGAAATATTTTTGAAACCCCTTTGAAGGATCTGAATTTCTAAATTTCTAAGGATTTTCTTTTTTGAAGATAGTTTTAAATGTCGCGAAGATCTGTTGAAGAATGCTCTCAAAATTGTGTAGAAAATCTTCTCGAAAGAATTCTTTAAACGTACTAGGTATTTTCTTCTTGCAGAATGTGGCCATACCACTCATGCTTGCCGGAATCATTCTCTACGTCGGATGTCTGTTTGGCGAAAATCGTGTTGTTGTTTCCAGTTATGACAGATTCGAGAACAGCTTCGCGCTAGCACTACTTCGACCAGCAAACTTGCTGGCAGTCGGATGCGTAATTTACGTTTGCGAGATCGGACACGGAGGAATTGTCACCAGTTTTCTATCCAACCCACTGTTCGTGGTCATCTCAAGACTTACGTTCGCCATGTACCTGGTGCACTTACACGTGGTGCATTTCAGTGTGAATACCGGTCGAGTTACTCCGTACGTTAGCGGATATACGCTCTTGGTAAGAGTAACGAATGTTAAATTATGTCTTATGAATATTTTAGGTCAACGAGTTCTCTGGTGCGCTGCTTCTTTCGCTACTTTACGGGTTGGTTCTGTCCCTGTCGGTGGAACTGCCTGCGCAACACTTCGTCAGGTACCTAATGAACGCGTCCAGGATGAAAAAGAGATGATGACCGCGAAACTAACATTAATTTAATGAAGTATTAATTAAAATTTTCAATGACAGGGTAATTGTTAATCAATTATTAAAATGTTAAACAATTAGAGCCGTTTCTAATAAGGTTACAGCGACCCGATTAGCTCTTGAAAGAGAGCGGTTCACTAGGCGCCATTTTGAAAGGGCGTTAATTAATACAAAAGGAAGGTAGGGATTAATCCCGAGAAGATTTTGTGAGATTCAGTCTTCAACTACGAAAGAAGTAACCACGCGAAGAAGTGGTCGTCAGGCCGAAAGTATATGTTTCGGCCCTCGCAGACCGAATTAATAAATAAATTGTATCGCGAACCACGAGCAAAATACAACAATTTGGTTCGGAATCCAATGTTACATTGTGCAATTGGTTTGGAAGAAAAAAAACTTTCTCGTTGGGTAGGCACGTTGCCTGTTGCATACACTAAGACACTTAGGAAAGTACGTGCAGGAAGCAGCAATTCCCAAACAATCCATTGCAATAATGGTAGCCATCACTTTAGTTCAATTTTCAACTCCAATTGTTCAATTTTGAAACACTATCTTGGCAAGTACCAAGTCTATTTCGCAGAAGGACTTTTTATATGAAGTACAGTGATTTTTATTTATGTCAAATTAGGGGTTGTCTGTATGTCAAAAAAATGTTTGTCAACTACATTTGGATGACCAATCCTACTACGATACTTCTTCAAAGGAAGCTCCAAGGAAAAGCTAATGGGTGATAGTAGAGCAGATAAAAGGGATCAAACGCCTTGTACAAGGTTTTCTGCCACAAACTGTAGTTCCAAGAACGCAAGAACTGCTGATACCAACAAATTTGTCTCTGCAAAACTATTGTATCCCTTAACAAAACTGCATGGGGGTGCAGCTTCAGTCTTCAATTTCGGTCTTCAGCTTCTATCAGTCTTCAAGCTTTCTCAAGTCTTCAGGTCGTCAGGTTTTCAGCAAACTTCAGGTCTTTGGATCCTCAGGTCTTCAAATCTCCAGGTTGTTATGTTCACTTTGAGCAAAGGTAACAAAATTAGGTACTTTGGAATAAGCACACGGAAAGCTCGGGCGAAGAAGAGATGGGTCGGAGTGAATATCAGGAATCTTGTATACTATTAAAAATGAAGAAAAAGGGAAATGTAGTAATAGTAAACCGGATAGACGCCACTTTGTAGTTAGCAAATTCAAAAAGAGGGAAAGGAGGCAGATTGAGAGCCTTCAAGCTTTCCGGCTTCCAATTCTTCAAGCGCTCAAGCCTTCAGACCTTCAAGCCAACAGTCTTCAGTCCTCAGTATTGAAGCCTCCTAACCTTCAAGTCTCCGAGCCTTCAAGCCCCCAAGCCGTCAAACCGCGAAGCCTTCAAGCTCTCAAGTGCTCAAACCGTCAATCTCACAATCCGCCAAGCCTTCAAGCCCTCAAACCGTCAATTCGTCAAGCAGCCAAGCATTTAATCCATCCAGCTCTCAATCCCTCAAGCGTGCAATTCGCGAAACCGTCAATTTCGGTCTTTCAGCGTTCAGTTTCAATGTTTGGTTTTAGTGTTCGAGTCCAGTTTTCAGTTCAGTTCAGAATGAGTGACCAATTTGCGTGTTTTAGTCTTGTCTTCGAGTCATCAAGCCAACAAGCCTTCAAGTCTCCAAGCCTTCAAGCCCCCAATTACTCAAGCCGTCAAACCGTGAAGACGTGAAGCTTTTAAGCTTTCAAGCCTGCGAGCCCCGACGCCCTCAAACTCTCAACTCCTCAATCCGTCAAGGCCTCCAGATCTCAGAACCTCAGGCTCTCAAACCGTCAAGCTCTTAAGCCTTCAAGCCCTCAATCCGTGAAGCTATCAGTTTCGGTCTTTATCAGGTTCGGTCGTCAGTCTTCAGTTTCGGTCTTCATCATTTTCGGCCTTCCTCAGTTTCGATCTTCATCAGTTTCGGTCTTCAGTTTCAGTCTTCAGTTTTAGTCTTCAGTTTCAGTATTCCGTTTCAGTCATCAGTTTTAGTCTTCAGTTTCAGTATCCAGTTTCAGTCTTCAGTGTCAGTTTCAGCCTCGGTCTCCAGTCTCGGTGTTCAGTTTCGGTCTTCAGTTCCGTTCTTCAGTTTCGGTCTTCAGTTTCGGTCTTCAGTCTTCCGTTTCAGTCTTCAGGTTCAGTCTTCAGTAACAGTCTTCAGTTTCGGCCTTCAGTTCCGTTCTTCATCAGTTTCGGTCTTCATCAGTTTCGGTTTTCAGTTTCGGTCTTCAGTTTCACTTCCTAGAAATCGTCTTATATGAGCTTGGACACGGCCACAATGTTTTTTTTAAATTGAGATTTCATCGAACTCAAAATAGATTGAGAATTTTAGAGCTCGAAAATTCAGAAATCGTAAGCGAAAGATCACAATTCTCAGGTGCGGAAAACTACCTGCTTAGAAATCGTCTTAGAGGAGCTTGGACATGATCACAATGTCTCTTTTAATTGAGCTTTCGATCGAACTTAAAATAGATTGAGAATTTTGGAGTTGGAAAATTCAAAAATCGCAAGGGAAAGATCATAATTTTCAGGTGCGGAAAACTACCTTCTTAGAGATCGTCTTGGAGGAGCTTGACACGATCATAATGCTGTTTTTATTTGAGATTTGGATCGAACTCAAAATAGAATGACAATTATTATAGAGTTGAAAATTCAGAAATCGCAAGGGAAAGGTCACAATTTTCAGGTGCGGAAAACTACCCCCTTAGAAATCGTCTTGGAGGAGCTTGGACATGATCACAATGTCTCTTTTGAGATTTCGATCGGACTCAAAATAGATTGAGAATTTTAAAGCTCGAAAATTCAGAAATCTTAAGCAAAAGATCACAATTCTCAGGTGCGGAAAACTACCTGCTTAGACATCGTCTTAGAGGAGCTTGGACATGATCACAATGTTTCTTTTAATTGAGATTTCGATCGAACTCAAAATAGATTGAGAATTTTGGAGTTGGAAAATTCAGAAATCGCAAGGGAAAGGTCACAATTTTCAGGTGCGGAAAACTACCTGCTTAGAAATCGTCTTGGAGGAACTTGGACATGATCACAATGTCTCTTTTAATTGAGATTTCGATCGAACTCACAATAGATTGAGAATTTTAGAGTTGGAAAATTCAGAAATCTCAAGAGAAACGTCACAATTTTCAGGTGCGGAAAACTACCTTTTTAGAGATCGTCTTGGAGGAGCTTGGACACTATCACAATGTCGCTTTTAATTGAGATTTCGATCCAACTCAAAATAGATTGAGAATTTTAGAGCTCGAAAATTCAAAAATCGCAAGGGAAAGGTCACAATGTTCAAGTGCGGAAAACTACTTTCTTAGAAATCGTCTTGGAGGAGCTTGCACACGATCACAACGTCCCTTCTAATTGAGATTTCGATCGAAATCAAAATGGATTGAGAATTTTAGAGTTGGAAAATTCAGAAATCGCAAGGGAAAGGTCACAATTTTCAGGTCGGAAAACGACCTCCTTAGAAATCGTCTTGGAGGAGCTTGGACATGATCACAATGTCTCTTTTAATTGAGATTTCGATCGAACTTAAAATAGATTGAGATTTTTAGAGCTAGAAAATTCAGAAATCGTAAGCGAAAGATCACAATTTTCAGGTGCGGAAAACTACCTTCTTAGAGATCGTCTTGGAGGAGCTTGACACGATCATAATCTCGCTTTTAATTGAGCTTTCGATCGAACTTAAAATAGATTGAGAATTATAGAGTTGGAAAATTCAGAAATCGCAAAGGAAAGGTCACAATTTTCAGGTGCGGAAAACTACCTCCTTAGAAATCGTCTTGGAGGAGCTTGGACATGATCACAGTGTCTCTTTTAATTGAGATTTCGATCGAACTCAAAATAGATTGAGATTTCTAGAGTTGGAAAATTCAAAAATCGCAAGGGAAAGATCACAATTTTCAGGTGCGATAAACTACCTTCTTAGAGATCGTCTTGGAGGGGCTTGACACGATCATAATCTCGCTTTTAATTGAGATTTGGATCGAACTTAAAATAGATTGAGAATTATAGAGTTGGAAAATTCAGAAATCGCAAGAGAAAGGTCACAATTTTCAGGTGCGGAAAACTACCTCCTTAGAAATCGTCTTGGAGGAGCTTGGACGCGATCGCAATGTCCCTTTTAATTGAGATTTCGATCGAACTCAAAATACATTGAGCATTTTAGAGTTCGAAAATTCAGAAATTGTTTCAATCATCAGTTTCAGTCTCCAGTTTCACTTTCAGTGTTCAGTTTCAGTGATCAGCCTCAGCGTACAGTTTTAGTTTCAGTTTTAGGGTACATGTTCAGTGTACACTGTCGGTGATCAGATTGCGTATTCAGTTGTGGTGCACAGTTTCATAGCTCTGTTTCAGTGATCGGTTTCAGTGTTCAATTGTAGTGCACAGCTTGAGTGTTCAGCTTCAGTGATAGGTTTTAGTGTGCATTATGAATAGCCAGGTCCAGTGTACAATTCCAGTGTTCTGTTTTAGTGTCATACATTTTTTGTATACAGCTTTATTGATAAGTTTCGGTGCACGGTTTCAGTAATCGTTTTTAGTGTATAGTATCAGTGTTCAGTTTCAATGATCCACTTCACTGTATAGTATTAGTGATCAGGTTCAGTGATCGTGTTCAGTGCTGAGTTTGGATCTCTTGTCGCTATGTGATAACAATACGTATCAAAGGTGGAAGCGGACTTTGGCACAGCCTTGCACTTGTTGACAGATTCACGGTGTAGCGTTTTTTTCAGTGTGCACATTTCATCAAAGCCGTTGCTTAAAATGTGCTATTTTTACTAACAAATATAATGGAAATGAATGTAGTTCGGACATGGGAAAGAATCGCCAACAATGGACCAGGCTCCTAGAACCTTGTAATTTCCCCACGTTTAACATACACGTATAAAAAGCCATGGTACAGTAAAGAGGTCAGGAATCAGAGCGATGAGAGGCGTAACGTGCATTTCTGTGATAGCAATCTGGATCGGTTTGTGTACTGCCGACATTTTGGGTAAGTGTGTACAGTGATCTTACGGAGCAAAATTTTTAATGTCGTTTTTTAGACAACCTCCAAGTGTGCAAGCGGAGCAGCTCCAATTTAAATGATTGCCTCAAATCGGCGATAGAGAGCGCGTTACCGGTGCTCAAAGATGGTGGTGATCAACTTTTGCGTGCTCGTTTTGAATGCGATTCTTTTCAGGTTTGCCAGAGTTCGGTTTCCCTTCACTGGAACCGATCAAGATGGACAAGTGGAATATAGAGCCGCAACCTCCGTTACACTTCACGAAAAGGTACGAAAATATTGAGATGTACAACCACTGGGCCTCTCAAATTAAGGATGTCAGGTGACCTATGTGAAAGCTTCCACGTGACCGCGCCCTAAACGACGCGTGTTTCAGCTGTGCAATTGGAGAAAAGGACTTTTCCCTCAAGATTAAGGGGTACAACCCTAAGATAAAACTCGAGTCCGATTACGAGTTTGTCAACTCGTCATTCGCGGGTATCGACGTTAGCGGCAAAGGAAAAGCTACATATGACCATAGTAAGCCACCCTTCGGATAACCCCAAGAAGTACGCCATTGTGTTTCTAGGTGGCTACGACTTTGACCTCACTATGAGAGGCGAAATTGTCCAAAAAGGCGGCGATGACTATCTCACACTGAGCAGTGCTAACCTAGTGATGACCGCCGAGAAATTTAGCATTAACTTCAAATCCGACAACGCTCAGAGAGACAATCTGATTAACACATTCGGCGGACTCCATGGAGTAATAATGTTTCCGTTAGTGAAGCACGATTACGAAATGATGTATGCCGAAGCTTACAGGAAGTTAGCTAATATAATTCTTGACCAAGTTCCCTATAACAACCTTTTCCCGATGTGAAAGTGTACAGTTCTCAAATAAATTTCTTTGTTTCAATGATACTCTTTAAATAAATCCACCTGGCTCTCCTTGGTTCAGCCGTGCTCGAGTATTAATATCCGAATCAGGGAAGATCCAATTCATTCTCGATTATGGGCAGTTAAAATGGGGAGGGGGTAAAAGAAATGTGAATAGAAAGTGGGGATGGAGAAACGTACAGGAAATTGCAGTTTCGTGAAAGACGTGCGGAGATACTTGAACCATGCTGGAGTAAGGGGTTGGAGGGAAGCATTGGTGATATATGGACCGATATTGATCTTAATTTCTTTGCCACAGAAGATATCCAAAAAATGGACGAGAAAAATTGTGCAGATTACCATCGCCATGTTTCTGAAATATTTCTAGTCGCCAGTGGCGTGCAGTATTCCGGTGGCGTATCAAACTTTACTAAAACATTTGAATATAATGGAAACACGCTCATCAAAAATGAAGAAAATGACAGAGGATTAAAAACCCGGCCTTCCGTTTGACAAAAACGCGTAAAATTTACTAATTAATCAGGAGTTCAGTAGTGGCAAAAGTTATAAATAAGTAATTATAAATTATGAAGTGCAAGATACTGAATTAACTTAATTGATGGTTCAATAATCGGATTAAGAGCGCAAATGGATTGAAACATTATAATTTTTAGTGATACTCTCCTGATACCTAAAACTAGCAGGAGAGGAAAGTCGTAAATTAGCGGTGGCAGTTACACGTATTTGACGTATTACCCCCATCCCCTTTGCAAATCAACATCATCTTCTCCTAAGAAGTATTGAGGAGAACGTAGCACTGGGTGGTCAGGAGACAATGAAATAACATCCAGCACAAAAAGATTAAATGACCATTTTAGGAAAATCGCAAACAACCCAGCAAAGGAAAACTCGATAACTCTTTTCCCTATAACCCCTAACTATAGGGGTTTTCTACAAATGGCAAGGGAACCATCGCAGGGCCCTCGAGGGTATAGAAAACACCCAGCAATAGAAGTGTCAATGACCATTTCCGGAAAATCGCAAACAACCCAGCAAAGAAAAGCTCCGCCCTTTCCCCTGTAAATCCATGCCAATCTTCTTTTGGTGGAGGGTATTTCATACCGCCAGACCCCCCGGTGCAACGTTCTCCCCCACAAGACGCTTAGTCGCCAGGACTGTCATAGTTTTTGAGAAATTATTATTTCCTAAGAATTATTGCGGGGTATGTAGCACCTGGGGCCTATGAGGTATGGAATACCACTCAGCAAAAGAAGGTTCAATGACCTATATACCTATAACCCGTAGTACTCTAATGGGGGTTTTATGGAAATGGAAATTTCACAAACAACCCAGTAAAAGAAAACTCGATACTCTCACTGGGTTTTGTGGAAATGGCAATGGAACAATTGTGTAATTCCGGGGGCTATTCCACCCCCCCCCTCCCCCGGGGCTACGTTCTCGGCCACAAGACGCTCAGGACTCTGATAGTTTCTGAGAAAATTATCAGATCATCTTCTCCTAAGGATTATTTCAGGGTACGTAGCACAGGGAAGCTTGGGGGGGGGGGGGCATAGAACATAAAACGTCATTTTTCCAAATTTGAGCGCCTTTCAGACAGAGGATTAAAAACCCGGCCTTCCGTTTGACAAAAACGCGTAAAATTTACTAATTAATCAGGAGTTCAGTAGTGGCAAAAGTTATAAATAAGTAATTATAAATTATGAAGTGCAAGATACTGAATTAACTTAATTGATGGTTCAATAATCGGATTAAGAGCGCAAATGGATTGAAACATTATAATTTTTAGTGATACTCTCCTGATACCTAAAACTAGCAGGAGAGGAAAGTCGTAAATTAGCGGTGGCAGTTACACGTATTTGACGTATTACCCCCATCCCCTTTGCAAATCAACATCATCTTCTCCTAAGAAGTATTGAGGAGAACGTAGCACTGGGTGGTCAGGAGACAATGAAATAACATCCAGCACAAAAAGATTAAATGACCATTTTAGGAAAATCGCAAACAACCCAGCAAAGGAAAACTCGATAACTCTTTTCCCTATAACCCCTAACTATAGGGGTTTTCTACAAATGGCAAGGGAACCATCGCAGGGCCCTCGAGGGTATAGAAAACACCCAGCAATAGAAGTGTCAATGACCATTTCCGGAAAATCGCAAACAACCCAGCAAAGGAAAGCTCCGCCCTTTCCCCTGTAAATCCCTGCCAATCTTCTTTTGGTGGAGGGTATTTCATACCGCCAGACCCCCCGGTGCAACGTTCTCCCCCACAAGACGCTTAGTCGCCAGGACTGTCATAGTTTTTGAGAAATTATTATTTCCTAAGAATTATTGCGGGGTATGTAGCACCTGGGGCCTATGAGGTATGGAATACCACTCAGCAAAAGAAGGTTCAATGACCTATATACCTATAACCCGTAGTACTCTAATGGGGGTTTTATGGAAATGGAAATTTCACAAACAACCCAGTAAAAGAAAACTCGATACTCTCACTGGGTTTTGTGGAAATGGCAATGGAACAATTGTGTAATTCCGGGGGCTATTCCACCCCCCCCCTCCCCCGGGGCTACGTTCTCGGCCACAAGACGCTCAGGACTCTGATAGTTTCTGAGAAAATTATCAGATCATCTTCTCCTAAGGATTATTTCAGGGTACGTAGCACAGGGAAGCTTGGGGGGGGCATAGAACATAAAACGTCATTTTTCCAAATTTGAGCGCCTTTCAGATTTTCCCGACGAAAACTGAATAATGCTGTTTTAAATTGAGGGACAAGGTAAGGCCTCTTCCATTTTTACATATTTTTTTTAGCAGAGAACTTTTGATGGACCTTGACCATATGTCATATTTTTTTAAAATTTGAAATGCGCCCCCCTCTTCCCCCAACCTGATAACCAATGACTCCGAGTTGCCGTTATGCGACCATCAGGATGGGCGCCATTTCGATCGTTGTATCTCAGGCTCTCAGACTCTGAGCTGGCTACGAGAAAGAGTTGTCTGGGGGGCGAAGGGAATTTTACTTAATAGAGGCATGAAGCAATGAGAAGAGGTGAAATAAATAAAATGGTGGATCACTATGGAAGAGAGATACAAGGGAAAAGTGAGGGGGCTTAACGGAAGCTCAGAAACGGCGCGCAAAAAAGATGTGAAGATGTTTGGACGAAGCGATGGAGATGTGAGGGGTGGTGAGGAAAAAGGGGTAGAAAAAAACGCGGGATCAGAAAAGGAAAAAATGAGAATATATTTTGCAATTTCATTAACGACATTTGAGGGTTCTAGGGGTGTAGATCCCTCATAACGTTTGAGAGATTTTGAAAGGTCCAGGACAATTACATAAACTTCTGAAAGGTTCAAGGGGATCTTATGGTTGTTTGGGAGGGCTGACAGATTAAGTGGAACCCAATGAGACTAACAGTGAGTATCAATATTAGAACAAGGCGTCTGTACAAAGAAATCCGAAGGAGGAAGAAAAATCAAACCTTTTGAGGAGTAAAAAAACTCAGGATTCACGTAAACTCATAAAGTCTCAGGGATACTTAGACTCAAACATTAGATGTTCGTGTTTCCCAGATTTAGGAGTATTTCAAAAGGTTCACAGACTTAGGGAGGTGAAATGGTGGTGCGGAACCGAAAGGGATTGAGAGGGCTCGGGCGGGACCAAGAAAACCAAAGTGCTACACAGTTGACCCAAGAGAGACTATGAGGAGGAGGGCAACATTAAACGTGTTTTAAAAGATGCACAAAGAAAGGTCTAAAAAGAGTCCGGAAATATGAATACCCAAAGACTCGAAGAGCCAAGAACGTTTGGGCGGATTATAAGAGTTCTAAAGAAAGGAGGATGCGGATGGAATGAAAAAAGTGGAAAAGGTAAAAGAGGTATCGGAAATATGGCAATGACGCAGGTGGTAGAAATGTAACAGTGCAAGAAGTGGAAAATTCAGAACGGCTCAATGTTAGTGAAAAAGAGTCAATAATCTCAAAAGATCTCAAATAATTTAAAACCCAAGAATACTTCAAAAATGTGTAAGGATGCCACGACAAAAATTTGAAGTTTCGAGTGTCAAAAATCCATGAACATTTAAGGTTCTTTAAAAAATATGACTTGAATAGGATAGAACCTCAAACCCCCAGAGCTCCTTCTTCCCCAAAAAGTTTAGTGCTAGCATACTCCACAGGAAAAAAGGCTTTGTCTGTCCTTTTTATGAAAACTAATTATGTGACTGAGTACTCTAGTATTGGGAGGTATGAAATTTCCATACGCCTCAGATTGCCGGTGCTACGTTCTCCCTCAAAAACATTTAGTCTTAGTATACTGCACAGGGAAAAGGGGTTCGTCTGTCCTTTTCTAAGAACTAATTATGAGAATTGAAGCGCTTTAGTGGAAAATCGTAGTACCGAAGGATCTGGAGGGGAAATCCCTCAGCCAGCGGGGGGGGGGGGGGGGTATTAGACTCCCACGGTGCTAAGTTGTTCCCAAGAAATATTTAGTGTTAGCATATTCCAACGCAAAAAATGTTCGTCTGTCTGTTTCCAAAAATTAGTTTTGAGACTTTAAAAGTCTAGTGGAAAATCTAAGTACCGAGGGGTCTAGGGAGTATGGAATACCGGGAATGAAAATTTGATTACCTTTTCTCAAAAGGTAACGTGAGGTTGTTAGGTTAATGGGGAAAAATTAGCGATCCTTCCTTTGCTGAGCGTACTGCTCGGAAGTATTACTGGAGAGTATTATACCCCCCCCCAGACTCCCTCGCTGCTACGTTGTTCCCCAAAAATGTTTAGTGTTCGCATACTCCAAAGGAAAAAAGGTTTGTCTCTTTTTAAAAATTAATTATGAGACTCTGAGCGTCTAGTGTAAAATCGTAGTACCGGGGGGCCTGGGGGGAATGGAATACCCTCCAACCAGCAATGAAAGTTTGATTAATTTTTCTGAAAAGCTCACGTGAAGTTGTTAGGTGTAATAGGGTGAAAATTAGTGAGTCTTTGATGAGGATACAGCTGGGCAGTATAATGGTGGTGGTGGTGGGGGGGGGGGGGCCATGCACTCCAAACCCCTCTGTGATTCGTTCTCTCCCAAAAACAATTAACGCTCGCATACAAAAAAGGTTCATCTGTCCTTTTCTAAAGAATAATTATGAGACTCTGAGCGTCTAGTGGAAAATGTACTACGGGGGGAGGGGGGGGGAGGGTCTGGGGGCAGCAATGAAAATTTGATTACCTTTTCTCAAGTTGTTACGTATAATAGGGTAAAAATTAGTGAGTCTTCCTTTAGTGGTGAGGGTACTGCCGGCGAGTATTACGGTGGGGGGGGGGATTCCACATCCCCCTAGACCTACGTTTGTAAAGTTACCCCTGGAAAAGGTCTTAAGTGTTTCTATACTCTCCGGTATTTATGTTACGAATTAGGAAAGCTGCAGGAAAACCTAATTCGGAGTAGCGGGCAGAATGCTGGAAACTGATCTAAGGATATTCCCATCTCTGCCACAGATGAAAAATTCACCTCAACTCAGGTTCGAACACCCGACCTCCGGTTTTGTAGCCCAACGCTCTACCACTGAGCTACAAAACCGAGGATCAGTTTCGAGCATCCTGCCGGCTACTCCGAATTAGGTTTTCCTGCAGGGGCACCTCTAAAAAGCATTCTGCGGGTCTCTCTGTAATTGGGCGAAAGCTGGTCGAGGGTCCAGAACAAGAGAGACAATAAACAAAAATAGATAAATAAATAAATGAGAATCTGAGCGCTGTAGTGGAAATTCTTAGTACCTTGGGGGGTCCGAGGGGTATAAAATACCCCCCCTCAAAAGCATGAGGTTGTTGGGTATAATATGGAAAAAATTACCTAGTCTTCTTTTGCTAAGTGTAATTAATAATTAATTAATATTATTATATTCATATTTGTAATATATTTAATAAAATATATTTATAATATTAATAAATATTATTAATATTAATTAATAATGCTTATTTTTTACTCGTAGGTACTGCTGGAGGATATTCCATACGAGTGTTCAAAGTACAAACACATTCAAGAACGCGGAGAAAATAATAATAATAATAATAATGATAATAATTAAAAAAAAGTGTATGTAAATATCTCAAATACAAAAAACAAGTTATGGTTGGTTATTGCCCCCATAACTTATAATAGTTATACCAATGTAATTGTGGAATAATAAATAAATAATAATAATAATAATATACGTTTATTGAACCAACATCACATAAAAACAATAAACTTTAATTATTTAATCTACACATTGAATTAAAAAGGAAAGAAGAGAAAAAGAACAAGAACAATTATTAATTAGTTTATACAGTTTCAAGAGAGTTTTCAAGAATATTTGTGGAGGTTCAAAAAGCTTTCTGAAGGTTGGGGAATATTCAATAGGGACCCGTAGGCGTTAGAAACCTTTAGAATGAACGCTTGGCAGAGCTTGGAACAGTTCCTGAAGGATTACAAGGATTCAAATGGACCGACGAGGACGCTGGGGTGGGGTGTAAAGAACGCGTAAAAATGTCAAAACGATTCAAAGATTTTTAGATCCAACATTCCGTTGCCGACAGTTCCAGAGTCCATTTTGAGTCTAAGGTACAAAGATTTGGCAAACCGGAAGCTCATAGTCAAGCAGATCCAAGTAGGTTCACGGATTTATGGTGCCTAAGACTCAACAAAATCTAGGTTTAGGGGAGGTACGTGGGAGATTGGGGTGGAACTCGAGATTTCATGGGAAGGACTAGGAATGTCAATTACTTGGGAAGCAATTCATCAATCGGGATTTTCGCAAACAACCTTTTCACCAAGTTCCCGTACGCCGCGCCGTAGATCTCTTCGACCTCCTTCCGTACTGCCCCATACAGAAGAGCCGAGTTGTCAGTAAACACCTTACTCACGGTCTTGCTCAACTGTTGGTTGCCGTAGAGGTCGACCGTAATCGAAAAATCCTTCAGATCGACATCCACCGTCACGTTTCTAATTGAAAGGTGTTTAGCCTTAGGCTTAAGCTCACCCTCGATGTAAATGAGGAAGTGGTAGTCATCTGTGGAGCACCTTAAGGTATCATCATCAAGAATCCGTGGTCAACTTACGGTGGATTTGTTCCATTCGTCCTTTGCCACTGAGGTCAAATCCGAAGACGATCGCATCCTTGTACTCCAGTCCCATTGACAGCGTGCCCGTGTTGCACTCGCCTTTGATCGCCATGATCACGTTCTTCTCATCGATTCTTGTGCTAAACTCCAAAAAAATCTCTCGCACAAGTACCTCCAGCGTTTCAGCTTACCTGACGTCGGTAATTACCGAATCGGCATGTCCGTGAAGCTCAATGTTGCTGTACACCTGGTCGAAATCCATCGGCGGCTCGGCGTTGATGTACACCATTTCGATTTTGATCGGATTCATTGACGGGAACGAAATTTCGGGCACGCCTGAAATTTGGACGTGAAACCGCTCAAAAGCGCGAGGTCCCTACCGTTCTTCAGCAGAGGCAGCGCCGCCTGGATTGCAGTCCTGAGGCACCCGTTCAGATTCGGATCCGATCTTTTGCATACCTGGAGCTGGGCTGCAAGAATTCGTTGGAATCAGAAGATCAATCATCGTTGACTTACACAGAATGTTAGAGTAGGATGCTGCCACTGCAACATGTACCAGGAGGAGAAAGTGCGTAGAGTAGTTCATTGTAAACTGCACGAGAGATGGAGCTTGGGACTGGCTCTCTATTTATAGGGGAAATGTCGCATAATGTTGGGAATTGGGGTTAATTAAGTGGATTTCAACATTTATTGTGAATTTTTAACGAAGTGTATCGCAAGATTTAGTATAGGTAGGTAATAATAGGATAATGGAATCGTATTCCCATTGCCATGAATTCGTTCAATAGCAATTAGGTTGGTAATTAAATTCTGAAAATAATTAGGTGTTTATTGCAATTTGACGATGGGAATATTGAAATTAAAGAAATTGACGTCAAAATGGCTATTGCAAGATCATATATTTCGAAACTTTCCAAAGAACTTTCGTCTGCCACCATTCGACACATTGGGTCCAGGACCTGGAGGATCTTGTACAGTCCTTCTTGATTTCGGGAACGTACGTGTCTTCTATTATGTTGTTTATCTGGTCCCGGTGACATTCATCCGTCATTCCGAGTTCGCGCCCCATGGACAGATGGACGGGTGTGAATCCTCGGACAAGTTCGAATGGTGTCTTTTTACTAGTCCTTCTCTACACTGGGTTTGACTGTGGGTGGTAAACAAGAGTGAGGGATTGGGCGACTCCCAGACAATGGGTCGCTGATAAATTGGGTGCGATTGTCGCTTCTAATTCTTCTAGAGGTTCCATAGCGGAAGAGATTAGCGGTTTGGTACAGGATTAGAATAGGATACCTAAAGAACTCTTTTGCCGTTCAGTGATATTGGTCCATTGTGTTCGGGTACGACCCTTCGAACCCTTCTACGACTTATCGCACCTCCCGTAGTTGCCCCTGACGGATGTCGATTGCTGGTCGTTTTGGGAAGTCCACCGTAATTGGGCACACGGAATATTAAATATTCTTATTCCATTACACACTCTTCCCGTGCGCCTGGGGAGCATGGCCACCACGTTTCGGCGGTGGCACTATAGGACTGCCCTCCACGTACCCGCTGAACTTGGCGAGGGTCCAGACCACAACTAAGGCCTCCCGTTCGGTCGTGGAGTAGTCCTTTTCCGCTGCAATGATTAGGCGGGAGTATTGGCTTCTGGTCAATGGCGATCTGATAGTAACCGGTCTGCTATTATTTTTGCTTCTGTTTATTGGATATGTATAGCAGTATTTTTCTGCACAAACTAGAAAGTGATAACTATCCGCGTTTTGCCTTATTCGATCTATAAACACATTGGGGGTGGATTTCTGTGACGCAAGGGGTTGCAAGAAATTATTTTTGCATTTGTTTATTGGATATGTATAGCAGTATTTCTCTGCACAAACTAGAAAGTGATAACTATCCGCATTTTGCCGTATTCGATTTATAAACACATTGGGGGGTGGATTTCTATGTGACGCAAGGGGTTGCAAAAATTATTTTTGCATTTGTTTATTGGATATGTATAGCAGTATTTTTCTGCAAAAACTAGAAAGTGATAACTATCCGCATTTTGCCGTATTCGATTTATAAACACATTGGGGGTGGATTTCTATGTGACGCAAGGGGTTGCAAGAAATTATTTTTGCATTTGTTTATTGGATATGTATAGCAGTATTTTTCTGCACAAACTAGAAAGTGATAACTACCCGCGTTTTACCGTATTCGTTTTATAAACACGTTGGGGGTCGATTTCTATGTGACGCAAGGGGTTGCAAGAAATTATTTTTGCATTTGTTTATTGGATATGTATAGCAGTATTTTTCTGCACAAACTAAAGAGTGATAACTACCCGCGTTTTACCGTATTCGATTTATAAACACGTTGGGGGTGGATTTCTATGTGACGCAAGGGGTTGCAAGAAATTATTTTTGCATTTGTTTATTGGATATGTATAGCAGTATTTTTGTGCATAAACTAAAAAATGATAACTACCCGCGTTTTGCCGTATTCGATTTATAAACACATTGGGGGTGGATTTCTATGTGACGCAAGGGGTTGCAAGAAATTATTTTTGCATTTGTTTATTGGATATGTATAGCAGTATTTTTCTGTACAAACTAGAAAGTGATAACTACCCGCGTTTTACCGTATTCGATTTATAAACACATTGGGGGTGGATTTCTTTGTGACGCAAGGGGTTGCAAGTAATTATTTTTGCATTTGTTTATTGGATATGTATAGCAGTATTTTTCTGCACAAACTAAACAGTGATAACTACCCGCGTTTTGCTGTATTCTTTTTATAAACACCTTGGGGGTGATTTCTATGTGACGCAAGGGGTTGCAAGAAATTATTTTTGCATTTGTTTATTGGATATGTATAGCAGTATTTTTCTGCACAAACTAAACAGTGATAACTACCCTCGTTTTGCTGTATTCGATTTATAAACACATTGGGGGTGGATTTCTTTGTGACGCAAGGGGTTGTAAGTAATTATTTTTGCATTTGTTTATTGGATATGTATAGCAGTATTTTTCTGCACAAACTAAACAGTGATAACTACCCTCGTTTTGCCGTATTCGATTTATAAACACATTGGGGGTGGATTTCTATGTGACGCAAGGGGTTGCAAGAAATTATTTTTGCATTTGTTTATTGGATATGTATAGCAGTAATTTTCTGCACAAACTAGAAAGTGATAACTATTCGCGCATTGCTTGTTTGTAAAGGTGGACGCAATCTACATTTTTTTGTATTTCTGTGGTATTCGGGCATCTTCGGAGAAACGGTTGCTATCTTTGGTTGCTGTCTTCACGCAGGTAATAATAATGATGTTCAACAGATGTTTTATACATCCAAATACAGAACAATTACCTACAAAAATTAAATATGGCATGATTGAAACATAAACATAATTCATGGGATGAAGCGGAAATCCGATTTTGTGACTCAATCGTATTAATCCGGAGGTCGGGGGTTCGAACCTGGGTGCGATTTTACGGAATATAAACTGTTACAGCACAAGACACGCCCGCCAACTACGTCATTCCAATGCATAATCTAATTCAGCACATCCTCCTAAAATGTACTTGTTAGAGTTTCAAATTTTAGTAAAATGTTTCTAAGGTGATGTGTTTATAAACAAGTGTTGTTAATATATTTAATTATAATTGACGTGTTATATTTGCTACGATATATTTCATCTTAATATTTGTTCTGCTGAGACTTCCAGTACTTTATTTATAACTCCACTAACTCTAATAGGTTATGGGCCACAGAAGAACGATAAATTAGTTGTTGGAAGTCTTACGAGATTGAAGATCATTAAAATAGAATAACTGTCAAAAACGTAAGGTGACGTACTTACTCTCGAACTGTCGATCTGTTTTAGTCTCCTAGTCTCGTGGTTATTCGATTAGAAATCAATAAATGGCTGGCGCTAACATCCTTAATGCTACCCGAATCGAATTACTCAACAGAAGTAATTATGATACATGGAACATTCAAGTCGAAGCGTTACTTGTGAAAGCAGATTTGTGGGAATATGTATCCGGTATCCGTCTGAAGCCAGAAGTTGAACCAGATACGCAAAACACCGTTAATCAACAGCAGTTACAAAATGCATGGATTATACAAGATCGTAAAGCGAAGTCAGAGCTCATACTATCAATTTCACCATCCGAGCTGAAGCAAATACGTGGATGCGAAACTTCGAACGATGTATGGATGAAATTACAAAGTATTTACGCATCAAAAGGACCAGCTCGAAAAGCAAATTTACTTAAGCAATTAATTACTCAAAAACTATCCGATGGAAATGATGTGAGGGAACATTTATCGCGTTTCTTTGATACAGTTGATAAACTCAACGCCATGAATGTAGAAATAAATGGCGATCTTCTCACAATTATTCTATTATATAGTTTGCCGGATAATTTTGATAATTTTAGGTGTGTCATCGAGACGCGTGACATACTGCCAGACGCTGAATCGTTGAAAATTAAAATAATTGAAGAAAGCGATGCCAGAACAAGAAGAACGGAGAATAATGAGTCAAGTGCAATGTACGCAAAACATCAACAAAAATTTGCGAGCACTCGTACAGAAAAACCACTGTCAGGTAAATACAATAATAAAAGGCCGAACTACAATTGTGGTTACTGCAAGAAGAGAGGTCACAAGGAATCCGAATGTTGGAAAAAGAAAAATGTCAGCAATCCAGGTAAAGATAAACAAAATGAAAATTACGTAGGAGAAAGTTTCTTTACAAACAGTCCAGTAAATTGCGATAAGAACGAACTTTGGTGTTTGGATAGTGGTTGCACATCACATCTCTGTAACAACAAAGATTCATTTCAAAACCTTGAAAGCATTGACAGCAAAATACGACTAGCTAGTTCAGCAACCGCAGATGTTCTTGCGAAAGGTCGTGTCAATCTGAAAATCAAATCCAACGGTAGTTACAAAAACATAAATCTCGAAAATACATTATTTATTCCTGATTTAAGAACTAACTTGTTATCTGTAACGAAAATTGTTGACAAAGATCACGAAGTTATTTTAAAAAGGAAAGCGTTATCGAAATGAATTTTAGCGATTCCAACGTTCCTCATAGTTGCGAAATTTGTATAGCTGCAAAGTTACCACGTTTGCCATTTCCAAAAACTGCTAACAGATCAACAGAATGCCTTAATATCATTCACACTGATCTGTGCGGGTCTATGCGGACCACATCAAACGGTGGCGCAAGATATTTTTTATCGATTGTCGATGATTATAGTCGTTACGGCGAAGTGTACTTCCTAAAAAGCAAGGATCAAACCTCAACTAGACTCATAGAATTCATCGATAAGGCGGAAAGGCAAACGGGCATGAAAGTGAAATTCGTACAATCCGATAACGGAACTGAATTCTGCAACCAGAAATTAAATTCGTATTTTTCAAAGAAAGGTATTCAACGAAGGCTTACAACTCCACATACACCGCAACAAAACGGAGTCGCGGAACGCCGCAACCGAACTCTAGTTAATTCTGCCAGGTGCATGTTGATGCAAGCCGGTCTAAGTAACTCATTTTGGGCAGAAGCCATTAACACGGCGAACTATGTTCGAAATAGAAGCATAACAAAGAGTTTAGCTGAAGGTACACCTTTTGAAAAATATAATGGTAAAAAACCAAATGTTGGACATCTTCGATCATTTGGATGCAAAGCTTTTATTGTCGACACTTCTCCAAACAAAGATAAATTTCAGCCCAGAGCGAAACAGGGAATTTTTGTAGGATATTCTTCCGAATCAAAAGCATATCGTGTTTGGATTCCAGAAGATCGTAAAGTCCATATCAGCAGAGACGTTCAATTTTTGGAAGAGGTTCCAGAAACATATGAAGAAAACATAGTGACAATTACACCTAATTCCGACGGTATCAAACCTATGGACGATATTAAACCTATGGAAGAAATTGGTGAAACGGAAGAAAACGATGAAGAAAAATTCGACACTGTTCATCAAACTAGAAGAGGTCCTGGGAGACCAAGAATCATTCGTTCAGGACAGCCTGGCCGTCCGAAGAAGGAATACAACATGGTTGAAATTGACCGAACATCTTCTGATGAGGAAAGGATCATAGAAGATACCATAGATGACAGTATCGATTGTAGTGATGGCGATGTAGAAGAATTCAACGAATACTCAGGTATGTGCTCTAACGAGATATCATTAACATGGGCACTTTCTAGCGAAAATCGCAACGAGTGGTTCGACGCCATTTACCACGAAATAAAATCCCTTATCGAACATGATACCTGGAAAATAATTAACAAGCCAGAAAATGCAAAAATAATTGGTTCCAGAATGGTGTTACGCAACAAGCTGGATGCAAACGGCATAATCGAACGCAGGAAGGCTAGATTAGTCGCAAAAGGATTCTCTCAACGTCCTGGAGTGGATTTTCACGACACATTCGCTCCCGTGGCTAGAATGGAATCGTTTAGACTATTAGCCGCTCTATCCGCTAAACTTCATTTGAAGATGCATCAGCTGGATGTTACTACAGCTTACCTGAATGGCGAAATCGACACAGAAATATTCATGGAAAAACCAGTTTTTCTTAAAGAAATGTTGCAACGAATGACAGTCGAAGAACATGGATCTAAACTTGCTGCGAAAGCTAACGAGATGTTACTGCGAATCAAAAAGGGCAAGGATATTGTTTGTAAATGAAACCGGGCAATTTACGGTTTAAAGCAGGCAGGACGCCAGTGGTACAAGAGGCTGAAAGAGGTTCTACTACAACTTCAATTTACTCCTACTAAGTCCGATCCCTGCGTATTTGTTGATGATGTAGGCGGAAAGCATACCTTCCTTATGATTTACGTTGATGACATCATCATCGCGTCGAATAACTCGAAAAGAGTAAATGATATAAAAACAGCTTTATCTCAAGAATTCAAGATCAAAGATCTGGGACTTGCAAAGTACTGCCTGGGGATTGAAATCCAGCAGAAAGCGAATCACATTCAACTTTCTCAGAGCGGTTATATACAAGAACTCTTACACAAGTTCGACATGTTAAATTGCAAACCAAACGACACTCCTATGGCACTTGGATGGAAACTATCAAAGTCAAAAGAGACAAATAACGAAGAGGAAAATCCATACAGACAACTAATGGGAGCATTGATGTACTTAGCTGTGGGTACTCGTCCTGATATTGCTCATGCTGTAAGTGTACTGTGTCAATTTAACAATTGTCATGACAAAACACATTGGGCAGCAGCGAAAAGGTTACTGCGATATCTGAAGGGAACTCCGAATCGTGGTCTCTCATACAACAAAGAGGGAGAAAGTATAAAGGGCTACGTAGACGCAGATTGGGGCAACTCCATTGACGATCGGAGGTCGTATACCGGATTGGTTTTCACTCTTTCTGGTGCAGCTGTAACATGGGCTTCGAAAAAACAGAGAACCGTTGCGTTATCTTCGACTGAGGCCGAATATATTGGACTGACCGAGGCTACAAAAGAAGCCATGCACCTTAATCAATTTTTAGAAGAACTAAATTTTAATTCTTCAGCGCCCATTACGTTGTACAACGATAATCAAAGTGCAGCTCACCTGGCCAGAAATCCAGTTCAGCATGCACGTTCAAAACATATTGATATTCGTTGTCACTTCATTAGAGAAGCTCTAGAAAACGGATATGTTCAAATCGAATATCTGCCAACGAACCAAATGCCTGCAGACATGTTAACAAAAACGTTGAGTTCATCAAAAATGGAAGAATGTTGCAGATCCATTGGAGTTGTTGAAGTTAAATTTGAGGGAGCGTGTTAGAGTTTCAAATTTTAGTAAAATGTTTCTAAGGTGATGTGTTTATAAACAAGTGTTGTTAATATATTTAATTATAATTGACGTGTTATATTTGCTACGATATATTTCATCTTAATATTTGTTCTGCTGAGACTTCCAGTACTTTATTTATAACTCCACTAACTCTAATAGTACCCGATTACAACGGAACAGCACGCATACGCTGATTGTTCTTAACCTTACTGAATAGGTATTTTGTTTCTTGCTCGTTTATCATGGATAGTTTAATGCGAGTTTTAAATCTTTTGTGTGGTAATGGAAATGTTTATATAATGGAGTATGTACTCGTAAGTGAAGATAATTACGTGCTTCGCTTGAAATTAAATGGGAAAGCTGAAAGCTGATGATGAATGCAATTGTGATAGTTGCAATGAGTGGACGAATGAATTTTCAATTTCAACGAAGACACAGTGGATAGTTGAACAAACTTTTCCAAAGTTGCAACGATTGTTGTTGTTCCGCAAATAATATGTGTGCCATCACAATTCACAGGAGCTTTAACAAGGTATCCTTGGATGGTAGAAAGCAAGTAGCCACTCGAATGAAGGACAAAGGATGTGATGTATTTATCGATATAAAAATTGAAAAAAAAATAATAGATATACTGAGAGAAACGACTAATTTTTTTTAAAAGACGGCTGTCGGCTGTAATAATGTATTTGGAAAACTCCATTTTTCGAAACGTGTTTAATGCTAGGTATTATTTCTTCGCGATTACTTGACTGCCTTGTACTCGGGTAGATTTTGGGACGATGTGCTGAATCAGATTATGCATTGGAGTAGTTGGCGGGCGTGTCTTGTGCTGTAACAATTTATATTCTGTAAAATCGCAACCTGGGTGGAGGTGAATTTTTCATCTGCGCCAGACATGGGAATTACCTTAGACCAGTTTCGAGCATTCGGCCGGCTACTCTGAATTAGGTTTCCTGCTGTTTTCCTAATTCGTAAGGTAAATACCGGAGTAGTATAGAATAACTTAAGACCTTCTGCAGAGGCACCTATAAAAAGCATTATGCGGGTCACTCTGTAATTGGGCGCAAGCCTGGACGGGAGAGGGATAATAAATTAAAAACAATAATAAAAAAACTCATGGCCATCATAGGTGGGCAGTGAAATGCCCCATACAAGAACGGAGAAAGGCATTTTTAGCTGTATACAAATCATTTTAATGAGAGTCATCCAATTATTTACACCCTTCACCTCAGTTTCTAAGGAATTTTTACTATTTAATTTTGCAATTTTTTGTAGTCTTACCATCTCTTAAACGAATTGGTAGAAAAAAGATCGCTGATAACTCTGGAAACGGTCGATTATCAGGGAAAATATACAAGGCTTCAAAAAGAGTTTTATACAAAATATTTGCGGTTGTTTAATCTCTACTACAGTAGTAATTTTAATTATACAGGGTTTGGTCGTAAAGGCGTGGCACACTAATATTGCATCGCATTGCCCACTTTTTCTCTCAAATTTGAGCATCATTTTTAAGGAGCATAATGTACCCAAATGCAATCGTTCCACCCGAGTTTTTTAAATAATAATAATAATAATTGTATTTATTGTTCAACAGAAAATATTTCCAGTAACAGAACAATATAAAAATTTAGTATAAACTGCAGTGTAAGAAATATCACACAAGAGAAAAAAAAAAAAATAAAATAATAGTATAAAACATTATAGAAAAAAAAGAATGAAGAGACAGAATATGTTAATTAAATTAATAATTTGCAGATGCCATGAGTGGAAGAAAACCTAGAAATCAAGGGAAATGAGTAAGTGATTGGAATTATTTATTCACAAGTAAAACTTAGTATAGTAGGAAGCGGGCTTGAGTTGATATCGCAGCGGTGACAGATGTTATTGAAGTTTTGTGACATGTTAATCGTTGGACATTTATAAAACAAATTAGTACGGGGAATTGGATAGGAAAAAGTAAGTGGGGATCTCGAAATTCTGGTAGGAACATTGAAACAAAGTTGGGACGTTAAGTAGGGACAATCTACTTGATTGTGAAGAAGACCATATAACAACTTTAAACTATTGTTAATACGCCTTCTTTCGACAGATACCATTTGAAATCTCGCCAGCAATTCAGTATGGTCAAAACCTCTTTCTGGATACACACATTCTGAAAGAAATATACTTTAAGAATTTACGCTGGATGCGTTCAATTATATTTTTATGCTTATCATAAGTAGGGTACCAGATTAAATCACAGTATTCGAGTTTGGATCGTACGAGTGACGCAAATAAACAAAATAGCGCATTTATATTAGTAAATGACTTACAGTTTCTAATGATAAAGCCTAACACTCTAGAAGCTGAAACGCTAACCTCTATTATATGTTCAAGGAAGTGCAATCGGGAGTCGAACGTTACTCCGAGATCCTTGATCGACGTTACACGGTTAAGGACAATAGAATCAATTAAATAATTATAAATTATCGATGTTTTTTTTCTACTGAAGGATACAACTTTACATTTGTTGATATTCAGAGAAAGTTTGTTTAATTTACACCATTCGTGAACCACGCATAACTGGTTTTGTAGGGCGATACAATCCTCTAACAAAGTTACTTCAGTATATATCTTCAGATCATCAGCGAAAAGTAAGTGGCTACATGATAATGAGTCGGAGATGTCATTAATGAACAATAAGAAAAACAGCGGGCCCAGGTTCGATCCTTGCGGAACACCTGAACCAGCTAAAAAGGTTTCCGATTTGAAACCATTATATGTGACGAATTGGTACCGATTTGTTAGATAGGAGGAAAACAGATAAAGTAACGATTTACTGAAACCAAAGCGTAGAAGTTTACTTATTAAAACTGAATGATCGATTTGATCGAATGCTTTCGAAAAGTCAGTGTAAATAGCGTCGATTTGACCATTATTATCCAAGCTACGCGTACAATAATCAGAGAAGGATGCCAAGTTCGTCAGTGTGGATCGCTTCTTCATAAAGCCGTGTTGGTTTGGTGTTATGTAATTTGATGCAGAGAAGGTGATAGAGCGGCATAGGGCATCTTGGCTCAGATGATATGCCTCTTTAAATTATTCCACAATGGAGTTGGTAAGAAGATCTACTTTGTCCTGTACGTCGGCAGGACACGAGAGGCGTTCCCCGGAAGGGCGCTCTCTAAGTTTTTCTCCAAGGAGATGTTTGTAAAGGGGAATATCTGTTACCGTTAGTTTGCGATAACCCTTTTGGACGGCTCCTTAGCAGTTAATTTCAAATGAAACTATCCTACGATATGACGTAGTCGCTTCTGGAGTGACTTGCCAGTTCGTTATGTGGTCAGACGATACTCAATGATGCCAGACTGAGATCAAGCACTGGCTGATTTCGGGTAGTTACAAACGTGGGTTCGCCGCCCTGATTGATAATCGATAGAATTAGTACCTACATGTCAGATATTCAACTAATGATTTATCCCTAGGGTTGACAGAAACCCCCATCTGATCTTGTGAGCATTTCAGTCACAACCTATAATGAGGTATTTATTGTTTTTCTCACATCCTGATATCAGTTCTGCCGTTTCATTTTTGGAGGTAGGTTGACAGAATCTCCCGGGAAGAATACTGACGCTATTACTACTTGAGCATTACCCTGTATGTCACAGTTTAACTGTATAGTCGTCATATCACGGTTACACGGGTGTGGCAGTAGAAGAGCTTTAAGGTTTCTTGCCGTATATGGGTATATCAACAAAATGGTTCCTTTTGTACCCTCAGGACCAGAAACCCTAGATTTAACAACCCAGGGTTTTTGAATTAGTACAATATCATGCTTTACAGTGAGGCGTCTGCCTAAAGTAACAACAGCCGCCCTACTGTGTTGCAAGCTTATTTATATAAAATACTCTTTCATACTTGGGTTGTAGACAACACCTCTCTATTGTTTATCCTGCGTTGCTAGAATAGGATTTCAGCACAGCCTTCAATATTCTTAACCTCCTCCCTGTTCGAAACCGGCCAGGGTGAGTTGCTGACGCTTGAGCAACCAATGACCACAGGTTGCCTTGGCAGCCTGGCCCGTGATGCTTCCGTGGATTCTTGTGTTTTCCCATGTAGCAGCTGCTGGTGTTGTTGCGGTTGTATCAGGTTCGGCAGGGTTACTAACCTTAACCTTTAGAGAGGAAAACCGATAACTGAGCCTTCCCCCTCTGGCGATTAGGTTAGCGTGGTCCTTTTGCCTCACCACTTTCCAAGCACCGCTTGACGGGCACCACGTCGTCAGGTTCCCACGGGACCCAAAGGGCACCATTGCGAGCCTAGGAGGCCAGTATTCCAGCACTACCTTTAGGTGTGCACACTCCCACAGTGGGAGGTTTTCATCCACCTTCTTCAACCACTCAAGGGAATGGCTGTTCTCACACGATATTCTTAGTATTTCGCCTTAGTACCTCCATTCTCTGAACGTAGGGTGCTAGTCCAACACCTTTTAGAACGAACAGATTTTGTACCATATCCACGTGGTTAGCCCTTAGCGCACATAAAAGGTTATTGGTGTCTAGAATCGCTACTCTGGGTTGCCTTAATTTTATTATTTGCTCCAACCTTACGGACACCTTCCTTTGGTTGGGCATTCTTCGTCGGCGGTTGGGACGGTCTTGAGTCGTCCGACCTCTGCCTCTTTTTCTCTCCGCCTACCCGTTTATCCGCCTGACCGGAGTAAGATTTTGGAGCCTGCCGGTGGGTTAGGTTTGGGTGACCTGTAACATAGGTATCCTAGGACGCTTCCCCTAGTTCCTCTATTTTGATCAATCTTAATGTGTTCAAATTCGTCGGTCGATCTCGTCACTCACGACGGGGCGAGTCTGGCGTTACGCCGAAGTACTTAGGAATGAATGCCCCTTATACAGTTCAGCATGAAACCATTTGACACGTGGAGTCTACGGGGCTTTTTGTGGCGGTTTGTCCCAGACTATAATTTAGACAGTTTGCACGTAACACTTTTACGCACTCCCTTTTTTTGCAAGTAGCCAAGATAGCTTATTACAGAATCCTTACTCATTGTAGTGTTGACAGCGTATATTATGTATAGAAAAACGTTTGTTAATCTATAATAGTGGTATTTTTATGTTCAAATTAGACGAAAACATTGTTGCTGAACAGTTACAAACCACATGACTGGAAAAATAATGGTAGTATACTGATTAGTAGTTGCGGGTAGTTACAGGAAACTATTTATTGAGGCGGAAAAAGGTTAAATGATGGTTTTAAATATTTGATGATTTATGGTTGTTGGGGCTCGAGTAAGGCGTATGCTGAATATTCTGCGTGTGCGATTTACTTCTGCAAGGGGATTTACGTATCGTTTCACTCATTAGTATTGCATTCGCGACGGGCGATGGCGGATTCGTGGCCTATTAACCGCATTTATAGTACGCCCAAAATTTGCCAGACTTGTTTCAGTTACAATGTTAAAAATTCGTGAGCCAAACTGAAGTCACCACACTACAACAGCCGCATAATTTACCTCAGGAAGTGTACAAGTGCAAGTCTTACCGGTGACGCAGAGGTGACAGAGCGATCGCCATCAAATTGACAGGACAACTATAACTTTTGCATACAAGGTCGTCAATCGATCCATTCAGCAAAGTTAACGCGGGACATTGTAATTAGGGTTAAGTCTCTTCATTGAGAGACAACTTTCACCATTTAACAAAATCAGATCATTTCACGTCTCATCTGATCGAATACTAATGAAAGTTTAATTTGGCTGATCTGCTCACCTACATTAGTATCTTGAAGTAATAAAAAACGAGGTTATATTATGCAAAATGGAATTCTCATCATTTAGTGAACTAAATCGTTATAGAATTTTACATCCACCTGTTACCCAAATTAACGCGCTATACGTCTTTGTCAACTTATAAATTGCTTAAAACTGTGCTACTTCGAAAGTTATGTGTATAACTTAGTTATCTGTCGTATTACTAATCACAAAGTTACTTGGAAGGGCTTTGCTCAGTTTCTGCCCTTAGCGTATGCCATAACTAGTTCGTAACCTGGAACGATCAAATGCATTAGCTTTATGTACCTTTTTGGCGTTTTTAATGTACCTTCGAAAATTAATAACTTTTACATATTTGACAAGTTTAGTACGGCTATATCCGCCTTTCCAAGAATTCCAATGAAATTCTACAGTACATGTTGGTAACAAGAAAGGCTCTTAAAATTTTATCCATGGAAACTCGACCCCTAATACGTAAACGTTATGTTTGTTGAAAAGAGTTTCAGTCGAGATATAGTATCGATTGGCGAAAAATCCCATTCTCTTTTCGAAGATAAAGGATTTTAGTTTATTGAGAACCATTTGGTGCGGTATCTATACATAAGCCTGTCCTTATAAGACACAGAGACATCTAAAATGACAAGTTCATAAGGTTTGATATGTAACACAAATGTACTTCTCTTTGCCCCTGTGTATCATTACAGGATGGTATCATGTTAGGGATGTTTGTGACCGCTCTACCCACATAATCAAACGATGGAGTTTAATTACCTACTTTTGTGGTCGCTGCACAATACACACATAGACATGAGTATTGAGTAACCGATTTAATAATTAGAACGCATTTCATCATCAACGAACCACAAATAATTTAGAGGTAATTCTATAATCGGTATTTCTGGATTTACTTTGTGCCGTTAAACGTTTATCGTGTCCAACTTTCTGTACACGCAAGCATCGCCTTTAAGCCGATTTGTGTCCTAAGACGAATATCAATAAAATAATCTGTTAAAAATATGTATTCTGGCAATTGATCCATCATCACAATTATAGTTATCGTAAATTAATTGGGGATCCGAAATACAGTACAGTTTGAATTTCCCGCACCAACAACAAAATTTTCCAGTTGTTAACATGCCAAATGTCATCTGATTAGAAGTAATGGCGGGGCACATCACTAAATAATTAGCACAATTAATAAATAATTTATCAAGTTTACAATTAGGCACTTTTAATTGGGTATTGTTCAAAATGGCCACCGTCATATTCAAGACACAGTTGCACCCCCGCCGAGCCATGTTTTTAAATATTACTCTCGTCAGGAAAGTTTGCCGGTCACAGCACACGTTATGACGATCTACAATATATGTTTTTCTTAAGATGCGAGCGACTTCCCGAGTTCTTTCATTTCTATAGAACAATTGTTTTATTAATAGATTCCGGACTTCGGGAGACTCAGTCAGTTATCTTAATTAGGTTTTTAACTTTTAAGTTACACTGTCAAATTCAAATTCTACCCTTATTGTAGAAGGTAAAACGGAATTAATTTTTTAGGAACTGTATGCCATTTTAGTAGATAAGAGTAGATTTAAATTTGACAAAACGCTGTGTTTATATCACGTTGGGATATTTGTTCTATTAACCAGGAAATTCGAAAACAAACAAAAAAATCAAGTTTCAAGGAAAAATGGAAAGGGGCAAAAAAAATTGCAGATGCAGATGCAGATGACAGAGATCCTTGTTTTAATATGTGGACTACTTTAGTGAGTTTGAAGATTTGGGGATATTTCTCTTCAAGGAAACGATTTAAAAGACAAGTTATGGTTTCGACTGGGAACAAGACTTGTGGTGTTGACGTCGTGGCTCGACTCATAAATAATGTACATCCAATGGGTTGGTTAGTGACAAACCTTAGGGCATCACCACTAGAATGCGTAAATTGAATTGACAGTATCCTGGCAAATAGTGCAAAAAATGTTTGCTAGTCACAATCAGTTCTTTCCCCAAATGTGAGAATTGCTACTCTCTGATTATCACATTGATGTGTGCTCACATATAGTCTTGCTAAAGTGAAGCGTTCCGGAGTTACGGGGGGTGTAACAGTAGAAACTGTTAATCTTTTTTTAAGATTTTATTTTTTGGAAAAATATGAGATTATCACTAAGGAAACTAATTTTTTTTAAAACAAATTGCACTTTGTGGCCGGTAGTATGTTACTGATAAGCCCTTGAAGGTACGACGACCTTACCACCTTCTCATAGGGCGCCATTTTTTAAAGAGGCTTCCACTATGAGGGACAGTAATTCCTGGTGAGCTGCAGGATGTGCTCTCAGGTATTCGAAAATCTTCCATCCCCACTTCACCTGGTTCTTCTTCTCATTCAGCCACTGCTACACCTGATGGTAGGTTCTAAATGAATGTTCTACCTTGTAACGAAGCCACCAATATGCGCTTTAATTACACACAACTTCTGAATATATCGGTATTTATTTATCTTCCAGGAGTGGGTATAGAATTAAATGCTTTAATTGGTTGTGCCGTATTTCAACCGCTGATAATAAAACAAGATATCATATTTAATTAACCACCTTTGCAACCGTTCCCGTGGAGATATTTAAATTAATGTTTGCCACATTCGAGAGCTCTCGCGATTTGGAAGATGACGGAAAATTAATATTTTATGATTTCAGTCGCCGATTAATTTTTGCAAGCTAAGTGAGAACCAGGATAAAACTTGCAAGGACGTCGAATTGTACTAAGACAACGTAAGCTTACGACTGACTCGAAATTCCCCAGAAATACCTAATTGTAGTTGCTGGACTTCTGAATTTAGGAATTTGAACTCGGCCAATTAAGTAAGCGTAATTACCGGTAGCGCTTAATTATCTTGCTGATTCGAGGCACAGTTTTTTACAACCTGGGGGAGTCGCGCATTTAAATAAAGAAAGTGTTAATTTTGAGGAATATGATACGTTGGACTATGGAGTTCGTCATGTTAGCTCGACAGTCCAGGTGTCCAAATTGTAAATCAGGTGAGAACATTATGATGGGATCTTTTCATTTTTTATGTTTTGCATCTATTCGTATTTTGATCTGCATTTTCTTGTGTTATTAAAGTTATACTTTTTGATTTTAAGGCGGGTGTTCTATTGTTTTATTCCATTGATTGTGTTTAGTTTTCTTTGTTTATAAAATTCCTTTATTACATTTGATGAGTATCCGCGGACCTTTTAAGACATCTCTACTCCATTACGCAAATTTGAAGGGTATAGCGCCCGTTTCCCAGGTCAGACCATAAATTGGATAGCTGATGATCTTACTTTTTCGGGTTAACGTATCATGGAGTGAGATAGTAACCTTTTTGGTTTCAAAATAGCTATCCATGTTGGATGAGCTCCCCAATCCACGTTTAATAATGAGTTATCGAATTACTCATACACATATTATCAAAGTTCCCATCGCATCATAAGATGAGTTTCCGTCGAGTATATTTTCGCTAATATTTTACTCCATGAAGTATGGCATCTGTTCAACCAGATTTACTGGAATTGGGTAGCTTACGCACCAAACTTTATGGGTAAAGGGCATGGCGTCTAGCAGTTACCCGCTAGGGATTCTTAGCTTCACTAATTAGAATAGTGGCGACTAAGCTCCACCACCACGACTTTTTTCCGTTTCCACTTTGGGAAATTGGTGCCTTCCATGAGTCGTAATTCTGTTCATTTTCACACAATTTTTAGTTGCTTTATGAATTCCTCCAGTATCCGTGGAGCCTACTTACCTTGTGTCAAATTGTGCTCTATTTTTTTCTCTTTACCCTGAACACTATCGAAACGTCACACCGTTGGCAGATAATTAAAACATCTATCTTAGGGCACCAAATCAGCTATGGCCACAAACACGATTCCAATACAGTCGCTATAGGTTGAATTTCGACTGAAATTTTTGAAGTTGGCACTTACCTTTGACAATAGTACTTCACCTACCTGAAATTTGGAGTACAAATTACGCTTTATCGCCCATAAATTTTATTTTATAAAATGTTGGTGTGGATAGAACAAGTTTTACAGATATTCTCATGACAGTTTGTTTAGCAACACACCTCTTCACTGCTACTTTTTGTTCGTGACAACAGAACGACGGGTTTTTTTTATACAAACCGTCTAATATAATTACTGAGATAGATCATCCCAAATTACGTATAAGAAGCAGTTTCGTGTCTTGGAATTAGAAATAAATCACATTTTGTGCATCCTTAAGCTTGGTAATATACGTCCTACACAATTTCATAGAAAATAAAGATGTACACAGGCATTTAAGCCTTATAAACTATGTAACATTACACTAACATTATAAATTGATAAAAAACACCATCCTATCGAACTTCCGTAGGTCCATACAGATGAAGCGTAGACTTTGTATCCTTTTACGGGGGAAATGGTATATCAATAATGTGTTGACGACACTATAAAAGTACATGAGATGGGAACATTAACCATTAATTCCCCTCAAAATTGAGGGTTACAGCCCATCTTAGGCTTTACGACCTAAAATTGACTTATAATCAAATTGCTTCGTATGTAACAACTTTCAAAGGCACGCATTCATTAGTGTCATGTAACATCGTGGACTCTTCGATGTTAGGACCGAAAAAATAAAATGTTGCCGTTGAGAGATTTACATAGAGCGTTACACGTTACAGATATCTAACTTTTATTTGTAGCAGAGGTCAAAAAATTCTATCAAAATGTTCTTGGTCATTTGAAGCATTCACATTCACTCATTTACATTGAAGATCATTTACATTATTATACAAAATTTACATTTCTATATAGAAGAACGTATCTGCCTCTCCCTCTGGACGTGGTTAGTTTTATTCCGAAAAGAAGTCCAAAGCTAGCAACGCGTCAGCACTGACATCTCGGTAGCAGCCGTAGTTCCCTGATGAAAATCTGTGGCAACAGTTACAAGATCAGGTTTTCCTCGACCTATTGATTTCTGCGACTCTTTCCTACCAGTTAGTCGACGACATTCCGCACTATTGGTGTTACTACGCTTCGATCCCGATATACACATTATGTCTTTAAATTCTTTCCAAAAATTCTCGTTTAGCCACCCATAAAGCACGGGATTTGAGCACGCCGACGACATTCCCATCATGTGACAGATCGCATAGCACACCTTCATAGGTTGCGACGTAAAGTCCATGGAGCTCCAAATGTCTGCTATTAAATTATATAAGTTTAATGGTAACCAACTTATACAGAAAATAACGGCAATTGAAACTAAAAGTAGATTTGTGCGTTGCAATTTGCGACCACGCAATTGCCGGCGCGAATTCTGAGACGTGTCTTCCTTACTTACGAATCCGGCAGCAAATCGATATCGGAGCTTGAAGTAGATTCGCAAGTACGCTACCTGAAACGAAAGAAATTGTTGTGTAAATATCGCAATTTGTATCCCGCAAACAGCATTTTAAAACTAGCTGTACCGTGGTGCCGCGACACATGAACGTTATCATGTTCCGCCATTGAAGGTAAATAACTTCAATAATAATAATTGTTCCCCATATTAGGTTGTATACATTTTTAATTTTTTATAAGTATATTCGTACCCTCCACAGAAAGTTTCATTAATTCTAAACGGTTGCCCCAGCAGCGATGCCAAAATTTAGGCCCTACCAGTATTTAGTACCATAATTGCTTACAATTCGTGAGCACTCGTAAGAAAAGTACTTTTAGTTAAGCACGGTAATAAATAAGTAAATCGGCTAGGCGCCACATCATTGTTACAGAAAATTTAAAAAGAGAAAAGTATTTACTGAGAGAGAAATAAGAGATCCCTGTTCTATTCTTGAGGAAGCTAATAGCGCAAAGAAATTGAATGGGTTGAATATAAAAATAACTGTAGTCAGCAAAGAACAACTGAAATCGATAGTAATTTTATTCAAAAATATAAGATATAACCCTGGATGTAACAAATGGTTTCCAAGCCTCACAAATAGACGTTGAAATATCCGAGTGCTACTCAAAATCAAACTTTAAATTCGAAAGTAATAACGGAGTAAAAATGACTAAAAAATATTAATTACAGTTCGATAGTAATATGCACAAACGTTAATCTGACGGAATAAAATAGTGCGTTTGAATCCTCGCCACGGCCGTCTGAATTTCGAAGAGCGCTCTCTGCCAGTGATCTTCAATCGGAAAAAATCACAACAAAAAACAAGAAAGGGCTACAGAGCGTTCAAACCTTCATTAGATTTACGCGTTCTGAATAGAACGATTTTTAATAAATGAAGTTGGTTTAATTCGAAAAAATAACGCAAATAAGAACATCAAAAATACAAATCATTTGACAGTAGAAGGGGGTTACCTACGTCAGCTCATTTTATATTTGGCAACATGGTAATGAAAGACAATAATAACGTTATAGGTAGATGTGTAAAGATAGTAAAGGAGACGATTAGTCCATAAGAGCCCCATGCTGCACTTTTAGGTTTGTACGCTCTATAGTGATCACGCGATACATAAAATGCGGGAATAGATATAACGCTTGTCACCTCGGGTAATTCGAGTTCAAAAACCGTAATTAACATTCAATGGAAAGTAATAATTTCATTTTCGCTAAGGAGCAAAAGCAAAATTTTGACTCGACACAAGTTGTCGGGAGGAACGCATATAATTGTTAAAGTGAATATATTTTTATAAAACATTTATTATACGTAAACATAGAACATTTTGGCATAGTACGTAATATATTGAACAAATAACTAATTTGATAAAATAAGAAAAGAATAAACCAGAAAACGTCTAAATGACAAATTCCAGCTTTTTTTTGTATGTGCAAATCGATTTTTTCCACTTTCAACGAAATTTGTCCAATAGGTATCCTTGCACGATTAAGCTTGTGCGCGAGTACACCATCTTGTTGAAACCAACAGTTTCCGACTTTTGTGTGTCGTACATCGTTGTATTCGTAATAACAAATGCTACTCAATATAGTCCTGCTTTCTACTTTTTTTACGGGCCATACAAAAAAATAAAGTTTATAATGGTTTCTCCAAAATGAAACGTCTCAACGGTGTCTTGTAAAACAATAAATTGCGATGAGAACATGTTTTTTTTGTATCTGTTAAAATAACATCAGAAAAAAATAAAAACGAAATCTGCAAATTTATTGTCTCTGATTTGAACATCTTCATATCTTCTATTGTTTTCGAAATTCCCATAATAGACATCCTTATCTGGGACACAGTGTATACTTGCACTTCATCCAGAAATTCTGCTAACGACTCCGTACTCATTTATTATTACCGTTAAATGATCAATTAAAATTTTATCATCTGCGACGGCCTGAAGAGCATTAGGAGGTATTAATATACCTTAATTTAAGTTTAAATTTTATAATTTTTTTTCCACTAAAACGATTTTGTAGGTCAGTTATTAAATGATCAAGAAGTGTCTAGGAGGGGGCGCACGCCCCCCTGCGCCCCCCCCTTTAAATGACTAACTCTATACAACAAAACTATTCTGAAAGATTGAAATGAAATGAAAACAGGAATGCAACTAACAAAATGTATTCTTTGGAATGACAAAAAAATAACGAAGGTAGATCAAATCGGAGTGTCTAAAGATGCATTCCTCGTAACGACAAAGAGTAATATGTACGTAAAATCAGAAGTGTCGAAGCAATTCGCCATAGCAATATTCTGCATCAAAAGGTAATCGGTGGATAATACTTGCAATTACGTCATAAACAGTAATTCAAGTTCAGGTGTATTTAATATATATGTAGGTCAATGTAATGTATCACGTCATCAGTGATGTCTTTCCAAGTCGAAACTCAAAATAGAAAGTTGAAAAAATATCACGACGGCCATTAAATACCTTATGAAAGTTAATGACGTAATTTGTCACAGTAAAATATCGCAGCGTAAATCTGACAGGTAAATGGATCAACAGCAAAAATTGGTAACACCAGCATTTCTTAAACTCTCAACTCAAAACGCGGCAACTTGCAAGGAAGACGCAATATGAAATAAAAGTACCCGTATGTTAAAAGCGATGGATCCTAAGTTGCCAATGCCACATTGGTCCTTTTAAATTCCTTGGTTTTTTTATAACCTGCTATAGTCAACTGTCACTACTTACAGTAAATTATCAAAGTTCTTAAAATTGAAAAGGGGTATTTTAATGGTTCGAACAGCTTAGGCATTACATATCGTTATTAAATTTAGAGAGTTGAATTTTCCAATAAATTGTATGGCCGAGGGAATTGTATAAATCCGTAAGTAATGGTGGAATTAATTATCGTATGTTCTGCGTCATTTCTATTCCCTCTAATGGTTTTAAAATTCTCGTCTTCAAAAGGTCGCATAAACCCTGGCATAAACAGAAATAGTAGCCGGGACATCCTGTATGTAGCGTAATGCGTTATTTCGTAAGAATTTTTTTTATTTCAAATGGGCAAAGAATGGTGAAATATTGTTAGCAGTTTAGGTAGTTATTGTAAATTTAGTCCGTAATTCTTTAATTAATTTAATTCTATTTATATGTGATGAAGTTCTCCATTTCCGGTTCCGCTGAGATTTGAAGTTTTTGAATATTAAAAAGAACCACGACTGTGTTTTTATTATTTTTTTTTCTAAAAAGCGATCAAAACAAATGTTTGTATTTTATTCAATTTAATGTTACATGTCAAATACTCCTTGTCAAGTCAGACAGGAATACGCTGCTTTTCATATCAATGACGGTAATAATTTTAATTCTTTATCAACTTCATTATCTTGTAATTTTAGCATAGCCTGATGGTGGGTAACTCATAACCCGAAATCGATCGCTTTTTAGAAAAAAAAAATAATAAAGAACACTTTTTAATATTCAAAAACTTTAATTCTATTTGTTGTATTTAGTTTTAGTTTGTATCATAAATTTAAAACTGGAAACTTAGGGAACGTTTAATGGAAATTTTTCCGTGAGTTTAAAGTTTTATCTGGTCAAATATTGATAAAAAGGTGTTATCAGTTTTGCAGGACATTTTTTATATGAGGTACCGATATTTTATTAATGTAAAAATTAATAAAAGCGTTGTAAATTAAAATTGATTGAAACTTAAAAAATATTAAGGAACATTTTGATTTACATGTTTTTAAAGATAGCAATTTAACAGCAATTTGAAGCCGTTTGTATTACAAAAATATTATCGTTTGTGATTTAATATAACAAATTTTGTTTTTCATTTAAAATTGGTTTTGGGTTAAAGTTCAAGGAAAGATTCCAAATTCAGTGGATTTTCCCGTTGTCCGTTATTATGTTTTAATTTAAATTAAGGAAGATTTACAGGAGATCGTGTCCACAAAAATTGATCTAGTAATATTGATTTACTAGTGAAAACCATAAATAGTATAACTAGTTTCATTGTTTGATTTGTTTTCGCCAATATATCCAAAATTTTGGGATAATTTTGTCTGTAATTTCACAAGCAAGTAATTTAGAAAATCAGGTTTTGATGTCAATTTTCAGGAATAAAAATGAGAAATCTTCAGTACCTACGTCACATTAAAATTTATGTTACACGAGTTAGCCGGAGGTTAGTTAATTATTTTGTTAAAGAATGGTCAAGTTCACATAGAAAGTCAAAATTTTGATGGATTTCGCTAAAAACCTTCCACAAAATAGTACTCTATTTTTGGGTCATTCCTCATAGCTCGAGCTTCTATTAGCCACACAAGAAAGAGAGACCGCCATTTGAGGTTCAAGAATCTTTTGGGCGCCCGAAATTGACTACGTCTCAAAGACGCCCGCCTTTAAAGAGCTATTTAATTTCGCCCCTAGGAAAAAACACAAAATTCCGTCACGCAGACGTGCGAGTTTACAAGGTCCTTCCTACGCCAACAATTTGAAAATAATCGGACCAAAACTGTAGAAGAAACAAAAACTGTAAAATCACCATGTTTGTAATCTACGCTCGGGGATGGCGCTCAGATGTCGCCGACCCCAAATCATGTGGCCCCGTCCCTAAAGTTGTTAATTACGCGGCCCTCCTCGTCTTTCACAAATGATATTCTACGAGCCCGCATTTGCTGCTAGCATGCCAGCCAGTCAGTCGGCCAAAGGGAATATCCCAACATTTTTACAAATAAATTTGCAATAATGCGCTAAACAGTCGAAATGGAAACCCAGACCAAACCCGCCTGACAGGCCGAAGAATACCAAATGTGCTACTTAGCATCTCTGTGGTGTAGATAATTCATACACGTTACATTATCGTAAGTCATATCTTAGTTTACAGATATCGTGGCATCTTGCGAAAGTAGTAATTTCGATGTGTTCGAGAAAATATTCACTGTTACGCTAACAATTATAATTTTCTGCTTTGACCAATAAATTTAGGATATCGAAAGCGAGGTGGTGTTAGTGTTTGGAAACATTTTACTCGTAGAGGGAATGTAGTAAGAGCATTATTGTAAGTGGTATAGGTATTATTAATTCATTTTAATTGCAGAATCGATCAGCCTAAGTAGCTGTTTCCCTTACAAATAAATAACGCTGCCAGCTGCCATACAAAATAAATCAATATTAACCCCCAAAATTTTTAAGTTACAACGCTTGTGAACGTGAATAGAGGTCCTAAAGATACCGATTATATGGTTTCAGCATTCTTCTTAATTTGCGCTTGTTTGTTCACTTCGTAACAACTGTAAACTTAAAATTGCCTTATAAACGAAATCAACTGGTATTTCACTTCAGTTGGATTTGGAAATCGTTCCAAAATTATAGTATCGATCTTGATAATATCAAGCGTTAAGTGGTATAGTTTAGCTCAATGGTAAATAAATCGTTTGGTATTAGTGGATAATCTCCGTATTGCTACAGATTCTACTCGCCATTCTGAAGAAACTACTTTTTAATCTGATGAAGGTGGTTCGAATCGGAAAACACGTCGTTTCTAAATTAAAAGTATGTGCAATCACAAAAACAAAGCAAAGCCCTCCAGCAAGACGAACATGTTTATCTTTCATTATCTGCAACCTCAATTTGACGTTCCTGTAAAAAAAGCATCTGCTCCCAACGGATAGTACAACACAAATCTTTGCCAAATCCTTTAAATCGCATTACATATATTTTTAAAGGCCGAGATAAGGTTAATCCTCCCCGCGTGGGCTTTCACAGTTGAGTAAAGAAAAATCTAAAAAGAATTAGAGCTCTAATTTCAATTATAATTAACTTCAATTATGAAAAAAGATAATGCGGGTTTTATTTCAAAGGTTTAGGGATTATTAATAAGAAGTTCCAAATCAGAAATTATGTAGAGGATTACGGAAATGCTGCAATGATGATGCTGTATTGAATAGATATGGAGTTTAAGCGAGCAATTATGCTGGCGGAATTTTTCATAACGCCATCAGCAATCTTTATATTTCTTTAATATAACATGGAGTTAGTTTTAATATTTAAACACTCCCCGTTCCAAGATATGCTATCTTAATCCTTCAAACGTAAAATGTTTGGTTTATAGTGCGCAATTTTAAATTCGTTTACCTATACATAAAACAGAAAATGAATAACGTACGCTAGAGGAAGAGAAAATTCACAATCTGATGAGATTCCGTTTTTGTCTATCTACTTTAAAGTCTGTTGCAGTAGTGTAAGTAAAATAATTTCATTGACCTACTTTAGTTTATCTACTCAATTTTACCTTTCCTTGGGGCACGGTAGATTGTTATGCAAGTATCAAAGGAAATTGACATTTTTCTAGTGAGCGATAAGTAGTTGAATTCGCGGCGGTGGCAGCTTTCACAAACTTTTGTGGCGTTCTTTCTTCCGTTTGAATTTCGGCTTAAAAGCTTGATTAAAACAAGTACCCAAGTTGTTAATTAAACTTTAATCACTGGGGAAGGACAAATAATATAAAAGGAGCCGAGCACTTTTTTAAAACTTCGCTGCTGTTTAGTCAAGTATCAATTTTACACCTAACTAATTGCACCCTTCCTTTGGTTGGACCCGATTACGCCTAAGACGATAAAAGCCACAACCTTAGCATCCGATGGTGAAATGTCTGTGATAATAATCATAGTCCTTAGGCAAATGGGATCCATGCGCTATTAATGATAATGATAATTCACTTATGTCATATTCTGCGGGCTTAACGTTGTATGTTTAAGAGGCTAAACTAAAACCTTCTACAGGAAGGGATAGTAAAATAGTAAAAAATAGTAAAAATTTTTAAAGAGTCGCAACGAGGTTTCCCTTTAAAAATGCAATAAAAAAATGCTATCTCTATTCAATGGGCTTCTAGAAACAACGTCTTTTTTTCTTGGCGTCACAAAACGAGGGAGCGTGGTGGGACGGGAGGTCGATTAGGTGATCGCGCGCAAGGTATCTACTTATTTTTCGATGCAATCAATACATTTTCAAACGTCATCCGTAAGTAATTAGTGGATTTAATTATCGCATTTTCTACGTCATTTGATTTCTATAACGCGTTGTCTTCTTAATAGTTTCAGGAAACTGTCATCCCGCAGATAATGAGACAGCCGGGTTTTGTTGCAAAAATATTTGATTGAAAAGTACCCCGCTACAACTGTATCGTACCCATTTTACAGATGCAATTCGGAAGAATTCTGTGCTTGGGTAGCTACAAGGTGCTCGTCCATTTAGGGGATACCGCCAATAAATATTCTCTTGGGAAGAAATATTTCAATTAATCACCAAACACCAGCTCGAAAAAGGCGTCAATTAATTAAGAAAAATATGGGAAGGGGTTAGTCTGGTAATCTTTTGAAGATCGGTTCAGATTCCCAACAGGGAAGTACGTTCGCTTGCCGCAAAAATTTCGTTCAGAGCGTAGGTTCGAATCATCGGCGTATAGGTACAAAGGTAGAACTAAACCTGCATGTGGAGAAGGAAGAACGTTGAAAGCCATTGCGTAAAAATCATAGGAGCGGTGTATGTTGGGTAAAAATGTGTATGGTGTTGGAAGTAATCGTATCTGCTGCCTGGCTATTGTTTCAAAAAAGAGATGATGTTCATTGTTTGTGGGGTATGTGTTGACTATGCAAGATGGTGTAAAATTCACTAGAATTGTTAATGGGAGCTTATTGCAGAAAGGAATTTAATCCAAGGTATAGATGGCCAGGTTTTTTATACCTATCGAAGTAAAAAAACATTGAGATGGAACAGCAACAGCTGTATTTTCTCTCTAAAGGTGAAATATCGTCATTATGGTGTTTGTAAAATAGTAAGTAATATTATAAATAAATTACGTTCAGGGAGTATGGGCTCCGGATCGTTCTTTGGAAGATTTTGTAAATTTTTGCGAATGCTCCCAGAAGAGAATCTGTTGTAGAAGAAGGTTGAATATTACGATAGAAATGAGACGTGATCAGGCAGAAATATGTGTTTTTTTTTAACTAGTGATTATCAATGCGTCTTTGTTTTTTTAATTACCGATAGCGTCTGATGTGTTGGGTCAAATTACGTCCTTTTTAATAGGGATATAAGATTACATTTCTTAGTAAGCATGAGATAAACTAGTACTGTGAACACCTTTGATTCAATTAATGTTGGAGTTGAGTAGGATAGTTTAAGAGCGCGCTGCCGGAGTGGTGGGGATCAGCGTAGAAAGCACACTTAAAACATGCCTTTAGATTTTTGTACAATTTTTAAAAACCGTTTGTGGTATCAGCCCAATTTTTTTTTATATTAATCAACAAGGACCAGCGCAGGAGGTAACGAATTTTCATCGATCTACATTGGCTATAAATAGGTTAATTACATTTTTGAAAATGGGCAATTTTAACGAACCATGCAAGCGTTCTTCTAGGGGCCCGCATTTGCTGCCAGCCAGCCAGGGCCGAAGTGGTGTTAAAAGCTACTTTTTTACAAATAAATTTGCAAAAATGCGCTAAACACCGACCTTAAGAGTTTCAGCCCTTCTAATAGGAAACCCTATTTCAACACAAGCGTGAGGGAAACAAAAAATTACACTTGCTACATCAAAACGAATCATAAAACCACCCCAGCGTAGAGGAACATTTGTGGTATACTCTACTCTACATTCGCTAAACAAATTGAGCTATAAACTAGCACACATCGCTGTTCTTATCGTAGAATAGCAGAAAGAACATTTTAAAGGACGTTTAAAATACACGTAAAAGTTTTGATTTGATATTTTCATTTCATGGTTTACTCGGTTATGGTAACGTTTATGTTGTGATCAAATTTCCTGAAGTTTTACGAAATTCAACGTTATAGTCTTATTACAGGTATATAAACTCGCAATTCTTGCAACTATAGAAAAGTGTTAAAAACAAACACAATATTACATAATACATATATAATGAACAAGGTTTATTACGACATTAAAAAATAAGAATGCATAAAAAGGAACCACAAATAACTACTTAAGACCGGGTTATTAGAAATGATGTTCTAGATTTCAAGCGTACGTAAACTCAGTTTTATTTATCATACAAGGAAATAAAATGGTTGCATTTTAAGAACAACACACAGTTTCATTATGGTACCTATTCAGAATTATAAATAATGAATGAGAATGAATGAGAATGTGCAGAGGAGGTTTTGATCATTCCCTGGATCATTCAGGCAGAACGTTAAACAAATAATAAATTCTCTCGATAACCGTAAAGCTCCAGGATATGATAATATCACCCCAGTATTAGTAAAGAATATCAAGGAAAGTATTTTAGACCACCTCGAATATCTATTTAACAAAAGCATAAGCTCCGGGGAATTCTCGGCCGCGTATTGGCATTCTGTACTATTATTCAGAGCAGCTCTGGTCTGATTCGCAGTATACTATGGCTTCACGTTATGCGCAATTTGATAATACATTATATACTGCGATTCAGAGCACTGATGTGGTTTAGTGTTTGTTTTATTACTAAGGTCAGCTAACCACTGGTCGCCCCAAACACTGTTAATATCTTCACCCGTTTTTTTTAAATTTCGCTTTAAATCCATGTTCTACTAGTTCCAAATATCCGATCATTGAAAACGCAGTTTGAGAACCTTGATTACGCACAAACAACAAAAAATATACTTTTCTTGCAAAGCTAACAATAAAAACACACTTCTTGTAAGTGTATGACGCGCTTTATAGAAACCCATTATAAATACAGTGTTTCAGAACTCTAAAGTTTAAACCATATCGGTGCTCTGAATCACAGTATATAATGTATTATCAAATTGCGCATAACGTGAAGCCATAGTATACTGCGAATCAGACCAGAGCTGCTCTGAATAATAGTACAGAATGCCAATACGCGTCCGGCCGACTTTAAACATGCTATTGTGATCCCCCTATACAAGAAAGCAGACCGTTTATCACCTAACAATTATAGACCGATAGCTTTGTTGTCAATATTTTCAAAGATCCTAGAAAAAATTATTAAAGTAAGGCTTGTAAAATTCCTAGGAAATCAAAATTATTTTTTTCACTACTAGCGTCTGATGACATGATTATTAACCTTTTTTCCACTTGTAAAGTAGGCTTTCTCGGCATTTGTTCAAAGTGGTTAATAATTTTTTATTATTAACTATTTATAGTAGTCAATAATGAGAACTGTCACGCTGTCACTTTTAGAAAACACAACCCGAAATTTCGCTCAATGAACGTTTAGACAAGTTCTCTAAAACGAATAATTGCCACCATTCGAAATTTCCAGAGAAATTACATACCTAAAATTATCACATTTTGAAAAAATTCGAACGAAATTACTCTTTGAAAAATCTCAATGACAGAACAAAATACGGCCTGTTTTACTTGTACTTCCACGTACTTGATTGACATGTTAAATTAAGAAACAAACAATTCTGTCCAACCGTTAACTCTCTTATCAATATAATATGTTAATTTAGAGGATTTCAAGTGCTAGTAGTGAAAAAAATAGTATATATACCACGGTAGAGAAGTCTATTATTGCCTTCGTACCTTACACCCCTCGGCGCAAGCGCCTCGAGATGTAATCTTGGTGCTCAGGCAATAATAGTGGACTTCTCTACCTTGATATATAATGTACTATTAGTTCCCGCCAATTTGGATTCAGAAACAAATTAAGGACGGAAGATGCATTATTAACATATATGGAGCAAGTATATAATGGTATTAACTGTGCAGGGCTTTTTGTAGATGTTATGAAAGCGTTCGACACGGTGAACCACTCGGTGCTTTTGTCGCGGCTGGACAAGGCAGGCGTGCGCGGTGTTGCCTACCAGTGGTTCACTTCCTATCTCACCGGTCGCTCCCAATCAACCAAGGTCGAGGGGCAGATCAGCGAACCGGGGGCACTGCCACATGGTATACCGCAAGGTTCGGTACTCTCTGGCCCACTCTTCTTGATTTATGTCAACAGTTTGTGCAATGGAAACTTCAAAGGAAACTTGGTGGCATATGCTGACGATACAGCCTTGTTTTACAAAGCTGATACTCCAGACGAATTAAAAGCAAACATGCAATCTGATATCAACTTACTCAAATACTGGTTTACTGATAATTTTATGAGCATGAGTCCCAAAACCAAGTACATGATTTTCACCTTACAAAGGCAATATACTTTTACATCTCCTCTAAAGTATCATGAAATAAACTGTACGTCCCACGAATGTTTGTGCCCCGAGGTGGGGCAAGTTAAAGTAATTAAATACCTAGGCTTAAATGTAGATTCCAGTTTAAGTTGGAAACAGCATATAGACTTTGTAAAATCTAAGTTAATTAAGTATATCAGAATTATGTACATGTTGAAACCCCTATGTAACACAGACTTGATGCGGACCATTTATTACGCTTTAGTTAACTCAAAGCTCGAATATGGTTTGGCGATATGGGGAGGATGCTATTACACAAATATAAAACCTTTAATTATACTTCAGAAATGCTTTATTAGAATTATATGCAATAGGCAACGCTTCGAACACACGGATGGGCTATTTAAATTTACAAAAGTTTTACCAATACGAAATTTATACATTTTTAAATTCCTTAAGATATTTTTTGTGAGAAGTGGAAATGAATTTAGCTTGACTAAACCACGAGTTCTTAGAAATATTAATGCACCAATCCCCAGACCAAATTCGACGACATTCAAAAAGTTTTACTTATATTTAGCCCCAACATTTTTTAATTATTTGCCTAGAGAAATACAAGAAATAAGGAATAGAAATAAATATCTGAGAGATTTGAAGAGTTTCCTACTAGAAAATGACGTTAGCAGGTTCTTTGATAATGTATGTAAGTAAATTAGTCTTATTATTTTATTATATTTTTTATTATAAATTTCTAATATGTTGGTATTATATAAGTTAGTCTGAAATTAGTTGCAGGGACATGTTAAGTTATCGCTCTTGTTGTGTGACCGGCCAGCCACTCCACTCCAAGCTCACAAATTATAGAATCATTGTAAAAAAATGCTCCGAACAGGTTTCGACCTTGGGACAATGAATTTATTGGTCCCAGATTGTTTTTATAGGCGATATTAAAGTGGCAGTACTGGATTCTATAAATGATTTTTTGTTAAAGTATTTGTTTTCATTAAATATGATTTGGTTCTATCACATAAGTGTAATACTTAATCCTGTACTGTCTTGTTCGTTTAAAGTGGATTAATAAATATATTTTTCATTTTCATTTCAAATATCTCCTCGACACCTATCACTACAATACACTACATTAAAAATTGTAAATTATCAGCGAAAAGGTAACGTATCCAAATAAACTTGGTTGAAAAAAAAAGTTGTGTAAAAATCCTCTTTGCCAATTTGCAACCGATGGATACGCAACGTGCTCCATATTTTTCCACTGCTGATCGCAAACAAAACTTTTCAAGATTTGTGGCTGTCGCATCTTAAATTGGCCCCCCTTCACCACCCTCGCATGTTCCGACTCTTAACATCTGAGCGTTTCATCGTTTCGTGACTTACATAAACCTTCAAAACTAGCATCCTATAACTGTTTACAACACTAAAACTGCTCTTTTTATTATGACAAAATGTATTAGTTTGTCGAGGCAAAATGTTAAAATAAGTTTTGTCAATAAATGTCAGAAACGTACTCTATCCACAAAAATATGAACATCTCATCGCATACCAGAATAAGATCCATACTCATGACTTCAGACCATCTGCCGCCATTCATTACTCCAGTGACGTGTTTCGCAGTTATTTGCACCAGGAGAGATACTGTTCTGTTTATGTTTACGCTCCCAAGGAAATAAATGGCAACGAGGACGATAAATAGCGTGTAGTGAAATTAAACGTCGTGTTTGTCTTGTCTTTATACAGCGGTTTTCAACTGAACTTGGCGTAGAGGAGAGGCCCTTCAAAAGAAAGCTTTCGAAGTTATTTGGAAATGTCTACTAGTGTATAGAAAGTATCGGAGATTGCAATTTGGTAATGGCAGTTTCACCACAATACTACAGGAAATTAAATCAGTAAAAACAGGAATTGTGTTTTTAATGAATTAAAGTAAAGAGTCCAACAAAAGAGCTTTCATAATATAACATGAAATCGCTGCAGTTGAACCGCTAAATGTAGAAAACGTGGAAGCGACCACGTTCATATTAAACTTTACAATGCCGCACGGTGTAATTTTTACATTTATGTTCACAGCGTAATATTAAAAATTATGGTATTAATGTGTTTGGAGACGCACTCTCGCTTAAAATGAACAAAAAAGCAAAATAACACACGTTGGAAATGGGTCAGTACTCCTAAGAGATTACAAGTTATAAAAAGGTATGTAGCAGTAAAGTCCCATGCTGGTGCGTTCGTTCTGATCTTGTATTGACACTATCAAAGTGCTACAGTTGCACTAATACCATGCAGCAAAGTTTTTTTTTCTCATATCATCTCACCGCCTGTTTCAGGCACGATTTGACGTGCTGTAACACTACGCAAATAACACCGGTAAAGCTTTTGTTTGTCGCCCTCTGCAAACACGGTTAGGGTTAAATATTATTTACAAAAGACTTTAAAAAGGGTAGGATTTCTAATGCGATGTGATTCAGTGCAAGTAATTTAATTGTTACAGTTTCACTCGAATAGGCGAAAAGTAGCAAATCATAAGCTTGCAATTTGCAAACTAAAAGAGTATTTTTGTAGAAGCGCATTTTATTGTGAAGGTAATACAGCATGGCGCTTTAGACGCGAAAAACATTCACGCTTTATCAGCGTTGATTATTGGAGCAATGGGCAGTCATAGACAAGTCAGTGAGTTCTAGGGGGCTACAGAACTCAGAAGTTATGTAATTATGTCAATAACCGATGGAAGTCAATAGACCAAAATTCTTGCAGCGCGTGAGGGTCAGTTTTAACATTTGTGTCTTTTTGTCACAGAATCCATTTCAGATACGCACGTTTTCTTTACAATACATTGTAACAGTTTATTTTTACCATTACGTAAACTTTAGCTCTTGTTTAATGGTTACCATAATTTGTTGTTTGATAATCTCTGGCATGCTATGCGTTAGATAACGTCACTTTTCGGTTGATCTTTTTTCGCGCAGGATTCTTTGCGTTTACATCCTTTTCGCGTATTTATTCTTGGCTAGGAACGCTTAGCGAAAGCAGTTAATTACGCGCTAAAATTTCCATAAGGTGGATTCATTCGTTTTGTGTGATTTCGGAGTGTTGTTGATTCGAGATACAGCCTAGCGCTATCTCGTTAGTGATTTCAGATTTTTTGCCATTTGAAGTCCGAACCGCTACGGTGATTTTAATTATTTTCGGAGCACCCTCCCGAGGACTAGAGGTATTTGATAGTTATGTACGGAGGGGGTACTTATTTTTAGAGGGTTCATGTTTACACCCATGTTGCAAGTTGAACCTTAAATTTGAGTTTCTAAGACCTATTTCAAGCTCACGTTACGATCCAGGTCTAGTTTCGACTTTACCGGACCATCATTACGTTGCAACCACTCCTTACTAGACTGCTTATGTAAAGTTATACACTGCTATCTCGTCTATTCAAGACTGTGAAATTCTGCAGCGTCAATTGGATAATTTGATTGAATGGTGCGCTTTTAATTACTTGGAAATTAACCCTTCTAAATGTAGAATTGTGACCTACACGCGTAAGCTTTCTCCTGTAATATGCAACTACACAATTAATTCCGTCCTTTTGCCTCGTGTTACATCCATTAAAGATCTTGGAGTGCAGTTTGATATGAAATTGACTTTTTCTGACCATATCAACCAGATTTGTAGTGCGGCGATGAAGATGTTGGGGTTTATATTCAGAAGCACTAAATCATTCACAAATGTTGGTGCTCTTAAGGCGTTATTCTTTTCTTTAGTGCGATCCAAATTAGAATACTGCAATTTGGTTTGGTCGCCGTCCTATCAATATCAAAGGGATAGAATGGAACGCATTCAGAGAAAATTTCTTAAATACCTCAGCTTCAAAGTTAATGGAGTATACCCCGAAAGAGGTTGCTGTCAAAATGCGTTGTTGGCAAAATTCAATATGGAAGACCTTGATAAAAGAAGAACCAGAACCAGCGTGACATTCCTATTCAAGATCATCCATCAACTAATTGACTGTGCGTGTCTTCTTCAAGAACTGCAGTTTCATGTTCCATATTTTTCATCTCGATCGTCCTCCACTTTTTATCATACTACACCTAACTCTAATATTCTTATCAATTCTCCTATTTACAACATGTGTAGCGTATTTAATAGTATTTGTGACAAATGTGACATACATAACTCTCATATGAAAGATATCTTAGACATTTTTTAATTGGCATTTTTATTTTTGTTTAGGCTGTTCTAGTTTAACATAGCTATAATTTTACATTTTTTTTCTAATGTTCATTTTAACTCTCAAGGATTTGATCTGTTATTGGAAGTTTTTCTTCTGTTGATCAATAAACGATTATTATTATTATTATTATCATGAGTTGACAGATAGCGGCCATTTCGAGGTGTAAAATACTAAACTGGATCAAGATCTCTGGGAGTAAATATTAAGAAATTGGGTCGAGCATATGAATGTACATTACGAAACAATAATCATCTTGTTTTTGGGATTTTTTGAATCATTGTTAATAACTGAGAATATTTTTCTACTCGTGGGGAAGCCTTAATTAATTTTTGAAGCGATTGTACTTGTGTTTGAGGACAAAAAGACCATTACTGCTGTCGTACTTTTTCATTATCACTTTCCTTGTATTTTCCCAGAGTTGAGTTTAAAATTACATTGAACCCCCCCTCTCTCTCTCTCTCTAGCTATCGTCAACTGAAAAAAGGTCGCCAACTTAACTTACAATAAAATGTATAGAAAATTGAACGGTAATGGGGACAAATCCAGCAAACCGAAGGTACCTACAAAATTTGTCGTTTGGGAGCTGCGCCCTCAAAGGTCCCAAAATTTGCGTTTTTTGTTTAATATTTTTCTTATCTATATATATACATTCTACAATAGGAACATCCCTTATAGCGCGTGTTTTGTGCGTCGCGTCGGAGTCATTAAAAGTCAAATGATTTGTAATGTATGATGAGGTATTCTACTGAAAAGTTATGTTTGGTTGCGTTACTTTTATGTCCACATATACCATCAAGATTTTTTTTGTGCAAGGAACTTTTTGTTCGCATAAGGGATGCGCAATATTTGAGGTAGGAGTTTTGTAAAAATGTTAGCAAACCAGAAAGCTCATAGCAGAAGTAATCCTAGGCAAATTCGTTAATTGCCTGCTGAAAAAAAATTGAAGAAGAACCGCTTTTTTGGGTTTTTTGTGAGCGTAACTCTCAAATCAAACGTTTTGATCCGTTAGTTAGGGGAAATGATTATCCCCTCTGCCACCCATTCTTGTTGACTTACTTCTTTGCTTCACCATTAGTTTGAGACCAATGTACGTAGTTCTGTAATGCAGTGCATGAAAATAATAACCAACAACCTCAGATGTCCTCTAAATTGCTTCTTGCAATTATCAACAAGTTATATTCCTCATAAACGGGGGTAAAAGTCGACTTTATCCATAAAATACTCTATTGCCCTCCAGGAGCGAAATTTCGATTCCTGAAAAATGGATTGCGATCCTCTTGCTGTTTCTTCCTTAACAGATCTCGATGAATCAAAAAGTAGCACTTTGAATCCATAAGACTTAATTTAATTAAGAGGGCCATTTAAAATTGCGATATCACATTCTGAAACTATGACGTCAGAACAGAAACTGAAAACCGACAGATTGTGACCAATTTAATCATTCAACTTTTATTAACAACTGTTTTTGAGATGACCAATAATAACGGCTCCAGAAACAATGCTCCTTACCACCTTGTACTCGTACAAATAAATTCAGTTGCAGTAGTAATAAATGACGAAGGATAGTCAACCCACACGACGCAGTGTAGTTTTAGTCATCAATAAAAGGCAACTCTTTTTACAAAAAGTAACCTAGTTCTATAAATATGGAATCGATGATCTGCACACGAAATATAAAAACCACACATCAAAAAACTGATTGCAAGGAGAAATAGGAAAGTACTTTGCCCATTTTTGTAGTACACTTAAGACAAAAAAATTCTGTTATGTAGGATTTAGTAGGAGGACGTTAGTATTCTAAATCAATTTTTGATTTAATTAATGTTAAATTAAATTTGAACTGCTTCTGTTCTTCTCTTCGCGAAGGCAAAGTCTTGACAATTCAGAATTGAACAGTAGGCGACTGCAAAGCAAATTTTCGTTTTTTACAGCTGATTTTACTGCTAGTGAAATCATCAACGTCTTTAAGCTAAAAGAAAATAAAATAAATCGTCTCTTTTTGCGGTTTTTGCAACACCCTACTACTCCACGGTCGCATGCTTCGGGTGCGGCAAGCAAGGCATCACAAATAGTCAGTGGCCCGCCTGCCGATAAAATGCAAATACGGACCAGATATCTCACCGAACTCACGAAAACTCGGAAGTGCTCGAGATATCTATTCTGTGCTTCGTTTGTGAATCATGATTTGAACATTAACCTGACCGCCGGAGAGCTACGGCTACAGACTTACTAGTCATATCACCACTGTACAGATAGTGCTTGTAGCGCAGACCAAAAAATGAATATATTAACGAGATAAAAAGTAGATTAAAGTTCCACCTCACTTTACATTTTTCTCTATATATAACCTTTACTTTGAGTTCTGACATATCCTAATTTGTGGTCAAGTTCTTTTCTAGCTACTTTTATTTCAGTATCAACAACAGTAAAAATATACGGTTATAGGTTTACACCAAAATGCATTTTATGGCTAACAAAATTGAACCCATTTACGTGAATATTCTCATTGGCTGAAATACACTGACTTAAATAGAAAACAAAATCAAATCCTTGCTAAATGGGTCAATATTTCCGCTCCCAATCCGATGGGTTACTAACTTTCTCCAACCTCCAACTGCCACCGCTTCAAATTGTTCCGAAAAGTGAGAAATTTTCATTAATTAAAATTGTCACCTAATTGTGGCGAAAAACTTATCTGGACTTAACGTTCAAAATAATCCTTCCACGCCGGAACATGTGTTCTCGGTTTAAATTTCCCGTCCATTAGTTTTTCGGTAATCCTTTGCCCAAAAAATCTCTTCTCCCCTCCCTCTTTGTTTTAATCTATCAACACACCCACAAAATGGCGCTAAGTAATTAAATCTACTATTCTTAAGAACGAATTAATCTGATTCCTCTGATCAACTAATTACCCGGAGCACTGGAGTCACAAGTCAAAACCTTGCGGCCGGTGGATTTTGCAATTCTCCGTTTCCCAGCAGTTTGGGGCACGTAAGACAATCTTATCTACTCTCAATTCATGACAGACAGACGTCCGAAACTTCCAAACACCACTAAACGATCACAACGCATATAGAACTCAATTGCCAAATTTATCAAGAACTTATAGGCACTTTTCAAAATCAGGATTGGCTAACATCCTGGAATAATCAATGGAAAGGTGCTGTATACCTTCTAATACCTAACACATAAAACAGCGTACCCTCCAGAATAAACACCAGTTGGAATTACACCACCACTCATCAACTTATACCCCCGAAAACCATAGGCGAAATAAAAACACGTGCTTAGAAAAATTGAAGATGCTGTGATAGTAATTAATAACAATTGTAATGGCCAGTAATTCTCCGTTCAGAGGCATAACACTTTATACCAAAACGTATATGTATAGGAATAGTTAATATATCGAATATAATATTCGTATAGCGTCGCAACACCTTCTGTTTATATTCAAATGCAGGTAGTTTGGTTCGGCCGGTAAATTGCCTATGAATTTTACGTGCAGAATACGTTATGAATTACCTTCCCTGCTCTATATCCCTATAGAACTAATTTCAAGATAGCATCAGCAATGAAACGTATGTGTCATATACGGTAAGCTCGATGACGACGTTATTATAACCAGCACCACTCTGATTGAACTTCTTTACTGAAATAGAACCCGAAAGAACTACAAAGCTTAAAACTGATAAGGGAGGGCAGAATGAACGTTTAAATGAGCTGAAGTTAAATGTTTACTTCGTTAACCATTAACAGCTTAATCAGAGATCTCTGTGACGAAGTTGGCACAATACTTTATTGCCTATACAAACTAAGTTATTACATCATTAAGGGAAAGATAAACACATAATCACAAACTACTTGTTTATGCCATTTGTATATGCCAAAGGAAACTTGGATCTAATCTAATCTAAATCTGAGCTTATTCATCAGTCTTGGCACAAATCTGAAATGAATTAATTGAAAGTATAGAAATAGAGGACACACGCTCGTATTCTTTCACTCGGTTTAACAAGTAAAGAGCATGGCAGATACATTCATTTTTTTTAGAGACTCTTATAACCAATAAACGAAACATAATTGAGCAGAAACTTACCCCTACTTAAAGGAGCGTCTGAACTAGCTTCCGTTAAGCATTAACGAAAAAGGCTGCCTGCTATTAATTAACTTGTAGAACAAAGGGCCGATTGATTTCACAAATTACAAGTTGAAACAGAAATCTTTGTTTGTACTAAAGTTTTTCCTTAGTATTTTCTCAAGTATTTCGTTTTCATTCTCTGTGCTTGAGGGGCGAAGACGCCGCTGCTCCTAATTGAAATTGCCTGAAAGGAACTCATTATTTTCAATCATCCTCCTCGAAAATTTCACTCATACTCTACGCTTTCACCCCTGTGAAAAATGAAAACGGACCAAACAAGTAAGTCTATAAGTTTGAAGAGATTTTATTCGTATCTAAACAATAATTATAGAGCGAATTGCTAGTGACTGTAATAAAATGTACTCTAAATCCTATTTTGCAAAATCCCCGGAATTTTTGTTGACACGGTAATAGCGCGAAATACCTACGGCTTTCTGCGGTTCGGGGAACCACGAATAGCGAGATAAGTTTCCAGCTGAAAGCACCATAAGCTTCGTATTAACTTTTGCAGGCGCGTCTATACAGAAACTCCTGTTTTATAATACTGATTATTGAATTAGGTACAACATTAATTTAACCGATTTGTCAATATGTTTTTCTGAAATAAAAAGGAGAGCGTCTCGGAATTATTATCGGTAAAAGATTGATTGCACAAATCTAACTTTTTCTCAACTTCGATGAAGTAGACAATCATTTCCGTAATAATATAGCCTTCTAAAAATGGGAAATGTCTACCCGTATTATAAATCACTGTGCGATTACGACTCACATAACTTTGCTTTGTTGTAATCCATGTAATCAATCAACCAGAATTTGGCGCCATCCATGATTTTGGCATTTAAAATGTCTCTTTGTTATAATAATTTGTAACTTGACCCTCTACTGACCGCTAATATGGTGTACAAAATTGGCTACATTTCAGGTTTGATCTGACAGCGACGTTTTCTTAGGTCGCTTAGTCACGTTCGAGAAATTAGAGAAATACCAAAGCTCTCAGTAGTTTCTATACTATTATGGTTGCTTTGCACCTAATTACTTCGAAAAACAAACTTTAGAGCTACTGAAGGAATCCCCTTTTAAAGGTTGCGTATACGCATACCAATTGTTAGTATTTCCATTGTATTTAAAATAATATTATGGCATTTCGTTATAGCGCACGATGGTTAACGAATAAACTTGATACCACGTGCACCCCCATTTGGAAAATGAAGCCATATGCCTTTTAGAAAGCGATACCGATAATGCACTTGCAATTACATGGAGTAGATAATTATAGAAGCATAGGCAAATTGGGACAATTGTCATATATTTTCGTGCCTGAAGTAACATTATACTTTGTGCCCCCCCTCCATTACCTTGGGATTATTATTTTATTAAATTGACGACTGACCCTCACATTTTTTCCTCAAGTCCCTCTCAAATCCTTTTCAATTTCCTTTGAACCATCCCCATCGTCTCACTTTCTTTCGGATACTCCCACCTAATTCGTCTTAAGTTCTTCTTAAGTTACTTTTACGTTCACTGCCTAATTTCTTTCTTAATTTTTCGCTATGCAAACATCAAATTTTCCATAAAGCGCCAATAAAACCCATTCAAAGCTTGGTCAAGCCTTCCTAAATTATTTTCATTTTTTATTTTGCCTTTATTTTTGAGTGGGCGGGGTTTCAGCCAAGGCTGCTCTACCAACCCAACCCTTGTTATAGCAGATGTTAAATTGACACTAACAGATTTCAATGAGTAGACTAAGTCTCTCTTTGGCAGTAAGAGTGGATAAAATGATATATTTAATAGCAAATGTAGATAAAGCAAAACAAATGGCATCTGTCATTCTTATTGAAAATGGGACGCGGAGCAAGAAATAAAATAGAAGTTCGTAACAGAAAACAATACTGTTTCCATGGAAATGACGGATGAACCCAATCGTGCTATTTTCAGCTGTAAACTAAAGTTGTGTATTATACATGACGATAACGGAAAACTAACCACCTCAATGGTTAAAACATCCCTCTGTCTTATGTAAGAAATAATTATTACTTCCCCTCAAGCCGTTCTAAACGTCCTCTGAAACATCTCCCAAGATCCCCTCCATTTCATCTCAAGTTTCTATCAAATTCTTTGCAAGATGTTCTCAAGTTCTTAATTCTTATGTTCTCTGCAAATTCTACTCATGTTCCCGTAAAGTTCTTTATCTATCTCAAATCCTGAAATTCGTTTTGTTTCCCTCAAAATTCTTCTTATGCGTTTTTCATCATTGATTTACTTGCAATTGGAACCAAGTGATTTTACCAAAAAATTAAGCATTGGATTTAAATAAGCTGATACATGTTGTCAAAATTTAAAGTTCTTTTCTCTCTCTCTCTGCTCGAACATATCAAAAAATGTCAATGTGACATGAGATTATGTGTTTCGTGATTGACATTATTAGAATGGCGCGGGATGAGTTTTCTGTGATGAGTCCCACAATATCATTTAATCTTTTTAGGGTGTTACCCCACCTAAGAGGATAACATGAGCATTTTGCGAGTGAAGTAAAATAGGGGTTTCTATTTTATTTACGAGTTCTAACTCTCTTACTTTACTTTACTTTATTTATTTATCAAAACATGGAATTTTCTTATAAAAGCTAATGTAATGTACTATATAAGGTAATGTAATGTTATTGTTTAGAAAAACACTGGAACCACTGGAACTTTATTATTTTATTAATATTATCTCATGTCTTTCCCAGAACAAGGTGACTCCAGAGTTTCCACGGTGATTTTATAACTAAGCACTGTAACCTTATATAGCCACTTCTTTATCGAACAAATTAACTATATTTCGACGCCTTCCAATAATATTCAAAACTCAAACCTCAAAATCTATCACATTTACAACGAAATTATATGTATATCGGGTGGTGTACGGTAAGTAGGAACATAGGAATTAAACATGGGAAATTATTTTTATGCAATATCTTGCTCTCTTGTATGTTTTACAGAAAGAATTGTAGAGTTTAAAATTGTTCAGAATTAAAAGGTTCATACAAAACTGTTTTAACATGTTTTATTAAGCTTTTGGTATACCCGCAAATTTAAAAATAAATTTCAACATTTCTGTTATTAGTAACAATTCATAAAACAACAAAAGTCGTGGCTATTGCTACTAATAACAGAAAGCTTTATATTTTGTATGCACCTTTTAATTCTGAACAACTTTAAACTCTATAGTTTTTTCTGTAAAATGTGCAGGAGCGCAGGATATTGCATAAAACTAATTTCCCATGTTAAACCCCTATGTTCCTACTTACCGTGCACCACCCGGTATATTATATGTTGTGTTACAAGTTGATGTTTTCTGTGTAGCACAACAAACACCGCGCATTCTGAAAGCACATGGTATGCTATATTTAATGTTATTTAAATATTGAATTACGCCAATGACTCAATTCTTTTTGTGCATCAATCATACGCATATTTTATGTTGTCGTGCAGCAAATTGACTACTCTTTTCAAAGATTAGAAAAACATAGACATTGAATTTGAAAAACAAAAGTTACGTCTCGTACAAAATTATGTGGCCATTTTTTCGAATCTTGTCAAATAAAAGAGATAATCGGATGTCTATTCCATCCCTTTAAAGATTCAAATAGATGTCTCGTGCTTAAATATTATTAATTCTGTTGATCCGTGGCGAAAATCATTTCAAGTGCCTTAAAAATTTGGTAAGTAATCCTTTTGGAGTTTAAGGAATTTGATCGTGACCATTGTTTGCTTTACAATGTGGAATTTGAAATTTTTTTATTGTGCAGGGATACGGATGTGTACTGGGAGAGCTAAGGTTCAGGTGTTCCGTGTATGGTTCATTTTGGCTGGGTCACACACAGCATTTTCATTTGCTCGCCCAACGTGGAGTATTGCATTGATTTTTTATGTAACCCGAAGTTAAAGGGTCACACAAATATCTTCAAAACATCATTTTTAAAGAAGCTTTTAATGGTATCCAAAATGATAAAATGTTTTCTATCAATCTAAAAATCTTAAAATTGTTGTCAGTGGCGCACGTCTACATGGTCAAAGGGGGCATATATATGTACTTTATAATGTCAACTATTAATTTTTGAAACGTATTGTTCAAGTGCACATCTTTTTGGATATAGAAACATAAAAAATGTAGGTATTATGTCACAAATATAATGCCAAGAACACTTGATGAAGTTAAAAGACACATCAGTGCTGCTAAGCTAACAATAAACATGGGCATGTTTTAAAATCTGTGGTCTGAGCGAGATTACCGTTTGGGCGTGTGTCGCATGGGGCACACATTGAACATTTGTAATTTGGACAGACATAAAGTCAAACTTGCATAAAAGCCAAGAAAATTCCACATTACTGGCTTTGGGTAAATGATATTGCAAACGCTTTTCTGCAATATCATTCTATATCATTCTCCGCTACCACTACAACATCTACAATAGGTAGGTAAATATTTACTTACCGATACAATAATGATGGGTAAGATGTATTGCACGACAAGTGAAAATATGGAGTAATAGGCACGTCCGTGCGCAATGGGCCAATCTTCTATACAAAAATTTAGTCCATCAAGTTCAGTGCCGTTCAGCTTAAAATCGTGATGAGCTAAACGTTTGTATATAAATATGGGCGACGCTAACACCATTGCTATCATCCATATAATAAGTAGGATTATTGCCGCTCCAAACAGCTGGAGATTTTCCTTCGTTGGATAGACTATGACCTGCAAAGAAAAAATACGACTGTTATCTAACGATGAGAAGGTACTGATAAAAATAATTAAATATATAGCTCGCTGAAAACGTTTTACTTTTTATTCACAAATTCCTTTTTGACCTAATTAAAATACGTTATCATTTTGTAGCCGCTTTTCATAAAGAAACTGCCCTTCGCGTTTTCCAATTTTTTGTCGAGTAACTCGAGAAATAATTATATAAAACAAAACATATTGATTTCATGCTTTGAAGTTCTCGCCATCGAACGAATCTTTTTTTTTATTTTTGCCTATTCGAATTACGTGCTGAAAGCAGTGTTTCGTAACAGATGGCGAAACGTTCCACATTAATTTCTCTAAATTACATTTTGCCGTAACTACGTTTCAATCTCGGAATTAAATTAAAATACATCTGCATATTTTACATCATTTAAAAAAATTACAAAGAATGCAAAACACGTTTTAGTCATTTTCACTTTTGTGGCATGGGTAAAAAGCCGAGATGTGGATGAAAAATGTGTAAGCTCTCTGCTATTTAATCATTATAACATGTCTCATTGTAACACGTTTAACGCAAAAAATAGACTAGAAGGATTTTCAGGAATTAGCTTTGGAGAGCATAGCCCTACTTCAAATGTGCCGTCATGTCATTCGTTAATTTCAAAACAATGAGCATAATGGTATTCTTGCAGGAAGACTATATCTACCTATACCTATATGTTTCAACATGTAAATTTGAAGTAATTTTTAGTACGTAACCACTACACGCTTCAATCTTATATCACGCCTTTTAAACCACTTGTCAATTTTCCCATTTACAATTTTATTAATTAAGTTTTCAAGTATTAGGGGAGGTTCTGAGTTGCTACTTAAGTACTTACTCTTACTGTAATTTACCCAATTTGGAGTAATACCAGCGAAATTTCAATCTACTACTAATAGATAGTTCAAAATTCTAAAAACCGTTTCGATAGTATGAAAGGGGCCCTAATCTAAACGTACCCAAATAATATGCGTTCTCCAAGTACCTTGAGATTTTAAATTACAGTCTATCCCCTGAGATACATAATTTTAAGCTCTTTTCCTTTCGAAATGATTTTGTTGATATGTCGACAAAGTAGTCGAAAGCAGAACTCAACACGAAATTGATGCTTTCTCGTGAGCCTTTGCGCACCAGGAAAATGAGGTGTAACATACAGTGTGTAAATTTTACCTCGCTGAACATACAAATCTCCTATGTTCAATTTTTAAATATACAAATCAAATGCCCCTTAAGATATGCCACCAATCTTACCTACTTTCACAATGTTTCAAATGATTTTCAATAGACGTCAATATCTGAATTATTTCTTCAATTAAGATTATTACTTATATTGTTAATAAAATGTAAAAAAAAAGTAGAAAAAAATGGATTGCTGCTGCTAAATACCCCGACAAGAAAATTGCATAATTCACAGCAGCATTAAAAAATTTCATTTTGATGGTTAAATTGTTAATGAACGTTACACCAGAAAAAGAACTTGTCGTGTTTTAATTGTAGTAATGGAAGCTTACGTAGAAGAAAATCCAATTACATCACTCTTTGAAATTTAGCTAGAGAATTTGAAATTTGACATACGTTCGTATTGAATTCGACAATTCGCAGCAAATGACAATAGCTGAAAAACACTATGAAACCACTTTAAAGACAGTTTCATAGTTATAAGTCTAATCTACGCATCTAAAATAACTAAGATTCTTTTGTTTACACTGCTATCAACCTGTGCGTAGCGTGGGTTGCATAACTGTTAGGCATCCCAGTGCATTGACGTGTATATTTAAGAACGCACTGTATAAGTATGTAAAAGAGAATGAAGTGGTAGAAGCTCCAAAATATACGTATTTTTTTCGACTTTCTCTCAGAAATCATAGTGTGTGGATGGGTATACCAGCGATTTTATCAAGATGTTTTAGTATACCTTTTTCGAAGTTCCTATCCTAAGCCTAAAATGAGGATTGGAAAAAATTCTGATCTCAACGACATTTGGTAAACCAATGGTTGCCAACCTACTATTTGGATATTTATGAAAGATGCACTGCAATTTTTCGCTTGCGAACCAACGTTTTTATCGGAACATGAAGACGACGCGAGGGAGATTTGAACTACCTGAATCCCTCTATCTCTCTTGTTCTGGGTCCTCAACAGACTTGCGCCCAATTACAGAGTGGCCCGCATAATGCTTTTTAGAGGTATGAGCGGGAAGCAGTAAGCGGACGCAAATGGGACGTAAATAAATCAAAAGTCTTAAAGTTCCTAAAGGAATAAACGTAAAGGTGAGAGAAGAGCGCTTGAGGGAAGCGTGAAATAGGCTTGCAGGAATCGTGGAGAAAGTGTGAAGAACACGTGAAGGAGGTCTCAAAGAAGTGAAGAAAGTTTAAAGGAGACGTGAGTGAGCCTTGAAGAAGATATAACGGGTGGTGAAAGAAATATAAAAGAACGTTGAGAAAAGCTTGGCGCGTAAAATAAAGGTGAAGGAAGCCTGAAAGAGGGCGTAAGGAGCGTAGGTTTTCCATATTCATGAAACAGAGAATGTATGTGAACCGACCTATGAGGAGCAACGAACCACGTGCACTTTTATTGTTTTGGGAAGTTTAAAAAAAACTTTCTGAAAGAGGTTAAAATGTCCTATAACCCAGTAAAATCAACCCTGACGCTGGAAATCATTTTAATCGACAATATGCATTCCAAATAAGTGTTAAATGAGTTTGCGACGCTTTCTGACTTGTGCCAAACTTTTGAGAACCGAAAAACCAAGAAATTTTTAGACTTTTTAGCGCGCTTATAACCCGAAAACGGAGCACCTTACATAAACAAGATTAAACAGCATACATTTTCGCGTCAGACGGTCTATTAAAAATTAATATCAGTTCAGTGGTTTAGCCACAATCGACCGTCAAAATGAGCCTAGAAATTTGACCAGCCTAGCTAGGATTGCAACAGAGCACTCATTATATCAATGCGGAGTCATCAGCTATCATTTTTGCCCCTGCTTTAGTTAGAGATGAGTTGCTTGATCTAATAACAATTATCTTAAATAACTCGAATATTACTCCATCAGATGAAGTAAAAAATTTAGGTTTTATCGGACCATACGCTAAGGTTTGCGAGGCACATAAATAATAAAATAAAAGCGGCTTACCTGGTACGTAAATTATACTCGAATAAAGATATTTTAAACAGAAAACTTAATATTTTACTTTGCGAATCCCTGGTTCTTTCGATATTCAATTATGGAGATAGGTATATTGTATGGCCCTTGTCTAGACTCCACGACTATAACGCGAATACAACGGGTGCAAAATACTTGCATTCGATTCATATTTAATCTAAAATATAGCTATCACATCTCTCAAAAATTACTTGAGCTACAAACGTAGTTGGCGGCGGGTTGTATGGAATACTGGTGAAATGTCTCCTCCATCCTTGATAAGTACATCCAGTACGCCAAAAAACGCTTTGGGTCTAATTGCACAGCCATAGAAAAGTCTTCATTATTGGGGAAAACATTGATCTCTGGTTTTGCTGACTGACCACATAGCAAATGAAAGTGAGCAGGAAAACCTGTCACCAATATGTTCCTGGAAAAGGTAACCTAGATACAACCATTTACACACCCAACAGTTCTAAACTCTCTAAAGAAACCAAAAAGCATTTGTTAGTCCTTCACGCCTTCGGCGGCTGTGACACCACCGCTACATTTATGAAAGCACTCTTTTAGGCGAAATTCGCGCAGCAATGGGTTTCAGCTTGCTGAGTAATTGTACCTAATGCGGAAAATCTCAATACTCTGTGGTACTTCGTTGTCGAGATCTTGATCCACTTCCACTTGAGGGCTTTCACAGACTAAGCGATGCAGGAATCAGACGATAGTACGAATAGAATGCCGAAAACCCGAAAGTTCGACGATATTCCGTTGCCGAGATCTCGATCGATTTGTAAAACAGCCAGAAGGCGCCCGAACCACCGACAGTTAGTGGAACTATAAGCTCCTTTTTGAGTATCAAAAATGCGTAAAAACCGGTCTGGTAGGTACGATTTCAAAAATGAAAGAACCTGATATTCGGATTTACAATTTCACCGAAGAGGTTCAAAGAGTAGTATAATAGGATGTATGTTTTTACTTGATCATACATAATATATCTCCCATTTCTAAATAATTTGCTTCATGACTGCATAGCCTTGCATAATCAAGTAGTATTCCAGTTCAAGTAGACGGTCGATTACATTTCCATTACCATTACCGTATCCCATTTTAAAGATTTCTATGATGTTTCACGAATAAATAGTATGGGATAATGTGTTACATCAAACTATTTGTTACAATTTAGTTTAATAATTTTCTAGCATTTTCACTATTACATTCTATTTACTACGTTCACCATTTTACGGTCAATGTAAAGAGCTTTCTAACTATGCGTGATAGATTGAGATCCATATCCACACCACTGAAGCGTTGTGAGTATTTCTGGCTTTCAATATGATAAGTGTACTGGTACATTAGAGCTTTTTTTAAAAATTCACGTTCTTTATTTGTATATATTTCTCCAGGATTGTGCTCTTGACTATACCTTTTTAACGATTTAGCAAACGACTATTTTATTCTATTATAAAACGTTGGATCATCTTACAAAGGACTGAAGCTCGTGAGAGATATCTGAGCACATTCTTAGGTGAATTTTTTTAGTTCTGGGTTACAATCGATATTGCCAGTTTTTGTTTCAACACAATTAAAGCTGCGTGAAGTTGAGCAAGCAGGAAAAAAGGAATCTCTGTTGCATGTATCTTAATGGATTCCACTCGAAATGTATCGTAATATAATGTAAGTAGAACATTACTAACCTGATATCGATCTAATGCAATCGCCGTAATAGATATTGTAGATACAAATATACTCGTCGCTTGAAGTGCTCCTATCATTCTACAGATAAAGGAGTGATTCCCTAGAGGCCAGTGCTTAGTCAAAATTTCCATCAGCGTAAGAGGCATCGTGACAGTACAGAGCAACAGATCGGAAACCGCCAGGTTAACAATGAACAGATTCCTTGGCGTTCGCATCGCTGGCTTTCTGACCACTGACAGAATCTGTAACAGAGAGAGACATAAATTTACCTAATGAAATTTCGAGGGAGTTAAGAGTGGTTCGTGTGCCGGCATTTTAGACATCTTATTACTTTCAGACATTTAAATTGGACGTTAAAGCCATTAGAGAACGGTTTCGTTCCAAATATTACATCAGAAATGATACAGGAAGATGTGTTTTCACCAGCTATTAGTTTAATTACTTGTTAATATCCAGCTTTGAGACACTGCGTTCAGTTTTTATGTTGTCTCAAATGAGTAATAAAACACACCACCCGCATAGTGCTTCCGTGCTGGTTAGGAATGTCGCCTTTAAGTTTATGGAAGTTGTAATTGGGTGCTTGTACTTATAATTAGTCTACCATGCATTATAAAGATGCGTCAATGTGGACAAGGAACAACAATAAACATCCTCATCTGTATAAGTCAGTGCGCTGAAACTATTCTGACGAGAGCAGAGAATGTTCTTTGTGCTCGCTACGAAACATCGCTACCCTAACTGATAAGCAAGGGCAAGCTAAAACCCTTTTCATAGAAAAAAGTTTCCCTATTATCTATATTGGCATTCTATACTGTTGAATGATGTTGGTTGGTATCAGGGAAATATAAGCATTGGTTCATTGCATTTCAGGTCAAGCGAAACACATTTGCATGCTGTTAAGGAAATTTGGAAGTACAATATTATATTTCTATAGATTTTTAATTGTGACATAGAAATATTCTCTAAAAATAGGTGAACTTCTTTCGTGAGTTCATTTTGTTACAACCCAAAGCCTTGGAGTTAGTTGTTAGAGGCAGTCATGAATTCACTCCCACACTTCCGGAAAGCTGAGATTGCAAATTATTGTGGTGATATACCCCTACGGTTAGGCAACTCATCTTACATCCTGAATAGAAAAGCAGTATGGAAACTAATACGAAATAGTAGGAAAGTGTACGATGCCAAACGTGGATTTACCTGTCGTAGGGACCTATTGAACTTTGTAGATTAGATGGTCGAAAGAGAAAAAGTTATATGATCTATATCCCTCCACCGGTGGGGGGCGTGGCTACTGCATGTTTTTAGTGATGTATAAAAAAAATAGTCACTTGAAAATATGTACTCGAGCGCGTTAGAGATTGATAGTGTATATTTGCCTCACCCGTCTCTGATATTGGAGGTATCTTAATCTGCCGGTTTGTATGGTAAGGAAGGGTAGAAAATTGGATTTATTTGAGCGCATTGTACATATAATAATTCATCACACGAATGCCTGGCCTATCATTCAGCTGATTTGCTTCACTGCTGAACGCATACTTTTTATTGACGATTTGTGCTGTTATTGTTGAATTATTTGCTTAAAAATTAAAAAAAATCCAACGCGCTCGAGAATGTCAAGGTAACGTTTTTTTTTTGCAAGTTTATCACCTCCCACTCCCTTGCATCACGCTCAAATCGTCAGATTATCGAAATGCACACTTTTAAACATGCGGTTAACCCACCTTACTTTAATCTGACGCGCTCGAGTAAATCCCAAAATCCCCTATTGGGCTCCCCTACTAAAAGCTGTATACAACAATCGTGATATGTCTTTGTCTTCAACCGTTTTGCACCGATGTCGAAGAACAGGAGATTTTATGACGAAGCTTGGTAGAAAATTAACGTGGGTCAATTGTTCATAATTTGTTATTATTTACATTATGGATAAAATGCTGATATTTGCTTATTGCAGCATAGTGTGCTCCAAACTTTTGTTTTGCGTACTATTACTGAATCATGTTTGTTTTTATGTATAGGTGGTTACCCCTTTATATAATTTTATTAAGCATTTGTGTATTCAAGTGTAAGTATATTATCAGTGTGATACTGTCCTGTATGTGTTGATTAACAATTTATTTCCGTAGAAAAAGGACCTCATCGCTGTATGTTTCTTTTTCATCTCGTGCAGACTACAGTGCTTTTGTCTTAGCAATACGAGAAAGGGGGCCTTCGAATTAACCTTTCTTCCGTTTCGTATGTGGTTTGGTTTGTGATAAACGCTGTAACATGAATACTGCTTGTGTTTTCACCTGTATTTTTTGGAGTTCGACATTAACGGTAGCTGGTTCTGGAGTAGAGTCATGCTCTTTTGATGTTTTTAGATCATTTTTACAAAAATGTAGCCTTTAATCTTTTGGCAGGCTGGTTGGCTGGCTGACAGCAAATGTGGGCCCGTAAAATAACGCTTGTAGAAAGACGAGGGGTGTAGGTGTACCTACCGAGGCCGCGTAATTAACAATTAATAATTAATGACGGGGATATATGGTGTGGGTTCGGAACCATCTGGATACCATCCCCGAGCGTGGTTTACTAACGTGATGATTTTTCCGTTTCTTTCTTCTACAGTTTTGGACGTGACGGATTTTGTTTTTTCGTAGGAGCGAAATTAATGGATTAATTACAAGGCTTGCGTCTTCCAGGGATGGTCGGCTTCAGACGCCCAAAAGTTACCTTCCGCTACGAATTTTTTCACGCGGTGTCAAGTTTCTTCAATCTCAAATCGCGGTCTCTCTTTTTCGTGTAACCAATGGAAGCTCGAGCTATGAGCAGTGTCTCAAAAATTGAGTAGAGGGATTCTAGCGAAGTCCACCAAAATGGCGCATTTATATGACTGTGGAGGCGTCAGAAGTTGATACCGACAAAGAGAATGGGGTAACACCGGACAAGACCTGAGTGATGGTGAAGTGAAAACTTTAAACGCAAATTGCGGCTGAGCGGGACGTTGAAAGTGGACCGAAAAGGGAGTGGAGTAGCCTCCGACAAAATCATATTGATGTGCTATGCACTAAATAAGAGTTTCACTGGCAAAAAAAAGGTGCCAAGGAGACAAAGGTGATCATGGACGTAAAATTACAGGAAATAGACAATTCGGTTCATAATTGGTCGAGATACCAAAGGAATCGATTAGACTGGCATTGCGTATTATATGTCTAGAGCTATGCCCATATTGAATTTCATGCAATTCGGTTCATAACTAACGGCAATGTCAAAAGAGCCTTCCTTATTTTTTGTCCTACATTCAGTTCACAAAATCCGATCTCGAAATTTGCTCAAGAATCCACCTGCACAATTTCATCGTAATCGGTTCACTCGTTTTCGAGATATCGTACTAACGAACCGACGGATGGACGGACAAGCACAGCAAAATTATAAACTCGCTAGGAGCTCGGTTAATAAGCGTTATTTATCACGATACACTTACAACGGTATGCTCTTGCGCATCTAGCGTGACGTCACGTGCGAACAAAACCACAGAATATAGAGCAAAATTACGCTTCTTAGATCGACAAATCACACTGATTTTGTGTAGAGATCGTCGCGGCGGGTATTTCTGGGATTTGGTAATCGTATGAAATAAACTCGAATGAAAAATATTGGCCCTAAACATGAAGTGCGGCTTTTTCAGTAAATATTATGTAATTAATGCTTTATTAAAAGATCGAATTTCTCTTCCGTTTCCCTTTTATTTTGATTTTCATTATTACGTGGTAGTTTTAAAGTAGGTAAAGCATCAGGTTTTCAAATGTCCGCTGTTTTTAAAAGTAGGTTTAATTAAGAAATCGTTCCCTTAGCGGTGCTTCAAAACGGCTGGCTTCAACATGTTCAGAGCAAATACAGGTTATAGAATTAAACAGCAATGGAAAGACTTAAATACACCACTTAATATTAATGTAACACCATTTTTCAAGTTAATTTTGTCCTTACGACGACTTGCAACAATCCATTTTTGAGAAAAGTTTTCAATTTTCCGAAATCGAAAGTATTTTATTTCCGTTCCTTTTGTTTTTCTATTAGAATTGCCCCAAGGAGCCACTACAGAACCTGGCATTTTGGAAATTTCACTAATGATTAATTAGCTATCAACAAATTAACGCTAAACCTCGTAGATACAAGATACTTATAAGTTGCAAAACTGTCACGCGTGACATGTGTACCACTAGTTCGGTCCTGGCGTAAACATTTGAATTTTGGCGCCACATGTTCGCAGGTGACGTAATGCGCAGTAGAAAACGCGTTTGAGAAAAATAATGAGCATACCGTGTGTAAGTGTATCGTGGTTATTTATGTATTTAGTTATTTATATATTTATTTATTTATTTATTTATTTATTTATCACCACTAGTAAATCACTTTCACGAACTGTGTCTGTCGCATTTCAAATCTGCTCTGGCGTGCCACTCTAGACTTTCAACATTCGAGCGTTTCATATAAGCGTTACATACAGGGTGACAATTTGAAAACTTACCACCCCTCATATCTTAGTAAATAAACGAGATATTTAAAAAAATCAAAATCCGTTTCGGTAATTCGGAGGGGGAATCACAATGACATAGTTGGCGACGCACCCCCTCCAACCCCCTGCGCCCCAGCCACCCCAACTTTTAAATCTTAAATAGTGACCCCCCATGTGTGATACGTCGTTGGAAAGCTCTGAAAAAATGCTTTCCAACCATACCAAATAGCATTACATTTAGGTTAGTAATTATCGTGCAAATCAAAAAATAAACATGGAAAATCGTATTTAACTTGAACTTCCAAAGCCGACTTGACAGCAACTCATTTTTGATCGCCAGTTATAATCTATTCTCAAACTCTTGTCGAACCTTTTCAAATGTTGGTTTTGCAATATTTCGACATTCTTGAATTATTCTCTGTCTTAGTTCGTCTATGTTCGCCGGTTGCGTTTTAAATACGACAGATTTCAAATGTATCATATTAGTTTATTTTTTGATTTGCACGATAATTACTAACCTAAATGTAATGCTATTTGGTATGGTTGGAAAGCATTTTTTCAGAGCTTTCCAACGACGTACACACATGGGGGGTCACTATTTAAGATTTAAAAGTTGGGGTGGCTGGGGCGCAGGGGGTTGGAGGGAGTGCGTCCCCAACTATGTCATTGTGATTCCCCCTCCGAATTACCGAAACGGATTTTGATTTTTTTAAATATCTCGTTTATTTACTAAGATATGGGGGGTGGTAAGTTTTCAAATTGTCACCCTGCAACTTCGAAACTAGCATCCTATAAGTGTTTTCTACACTAAAACTTTGCTTTGGTTTGTAATTGGACAATCAGATAATCTAAATCCCAACGTTCCATTCCATTCAGTAAAGATAAAGGATAGATCATGAGTCCGCAGGAGGGGCAGGAGGAAAGGAGCATTGCTATTCGACAATTTATAGACCAGCCAGCGATTACCACCGGAAAATCAGCGGGTCGTTGTGAATAATTAGTAGAAGTAACTAAGTATAGAAGAGAGGATGTGTGAAATGAACGTTTATTACGCGTAGACCAACATCACAAAGCGTTTGCCACCTTCGCTGTTGTGGCTCGTGAGTTGATTCTCTTTCCTTATCGACTCCTCCTGCCACAGCTTTCGTGTTTCTACATTTAGACAAAGTGCATTTTGATATTCACGTGTGCCACTCCAACAGGGAACTAAGCAGTAATTTTCTTTGCCTATATCAGATATTGCAGATATTACCAACTGGAAGATTAGGTTTTTTTTAGTACACAGCACTATATATTCTTTCCCACTTTCATAATTTGCTCTTCAGTCAATTGGAAAACAAGGGAGATATTTGTACATATTTTGAATTCAACCAATGTGCCACAATAATGCAAAATCGACAAAGTTGAATTTGAATGTTCATAGCTTCGTGGAAGTATAGAAACGTTATATGGGACCCTTTTGTATCGTTTTCTTTTATATTCTTTCAGTGGATCGTCAAAATTGTACACTTCGCTTTACTATCGTACATAACCCCACTCATTCATCGCCACCTCTAAACGAATATTTTAATTAAAATCTACAATTACATACCGAACGATATACCTTATTGCAATAATCAAGATGATAAAATCATATTTACCAAGCACTTTATTGCGCTATCCGAAGTCATAAAATTTTGCAGCTTTTTGATGTACCTACTTATGTAATTATATATAATGAAACGCGCGGTAATATCCTTGACTAAAATGAAAAACGGAAAATTTTCACTTCAAATTAGATCACTCAAGTTACAAGCACCTCGACACACGAACGAAGTGCACATCAAACACGGTTTCGCAAAATGGATGATGTGCATATGTTACCATAAGTACTTGGAGTATCAGAACATAAATTTTCAACCATTTTCACGTATCGGGTATCGATCGCCTTACCACTGTGGCAGTTGTACTAAAGGCGACGGATCTTGTCACGAACTCTCAGTTTCATATTTGCTCCAGCAAATTGGTTCCTTTGTAAACATGATCTCAATTCGTAATATTACAAGTCGTATTACGTTGCCTCTATTTTGTTGTAATCATGGTTTTTTCTTATACGTTGTCCTCAACTCATTAACTACACTATGTATTAAAAAATATCTTGTACAGTGTGTAATAAACACCCAATTGTCAAATCAAAGTCAGATTTCTTGAGTTTATTTATACTAACAGCATACAGAGATGGGCAAAAAATGTGAGACCAACTTAATATCTGTAAAGTTATATGAGATATCAGGATTAAAATACTATTTAAGTAGGTAGGTATATTACTTCAAACTCTTTACTAACAAATGTATGACATTGATATCTTTTCTTCCGTGGCCGATATAAATATTACCTAACATAAAGGTACTTCTGGAGGTAAGGGATAATGAAATCTAGTGTAATCGCAAATAGAGTCGCAGAACAATTTTATTTAGGTCGTCGATAATGGTGATCACTCCTGTAGTCATACAGGAGATCAAACCATTTAATTCAGATTGACGAGGTTGATATGAGAGCCAAGTGTGATCATAAAAATTAGTGGACTAACTTTAATGATCACGTACCTACTGTGCGTGCTGGCATAGCAATCAAACATTTCCTTACTTAACGAAATAAACAATTTGAGAATGTTTGTTAACTTTGTTCATTTCATGTTCGTTTGTTTTAAATGGATTACCTACGAAATACAGATATTTTTCAAGCAGTACGAGGGCTGCAGCACAGCCCCTCAATACTAATTCAACAATCACCACTAAACTTGGATTTAGTGCAGCAGCCGGCTAACTCTAAACTATAGAGTCGTGAAGGATCGAAATCCTGCCATGTACAATTGCTACTTTCAAACTCAAAAATTATAGTAGGGCGCCAGATCAAGCCAAAGCATGGAACCCTCTTGATCAAGGAGGATAGGCTCTTCCAAGTAAAATGTATGAACATGAATAAAACTCGTAGATAATTGTGGCAAGAGAAACAGAATATATTTATATTCAAATAAATGACGTTAATGGACAGGCAAATTATACGCAACGAAATGGTATTAATGGTGTGAAGCCCTGATATCTGATTGAACATTAATTAGGAGGTTTCATTCGTTACCACCATGTTATAAACAGTGGCGTGAGTGCCTTAGTTCTGACGTTAGATATACGGGTCCTGGAATTGCTAGCTAGCCCCGCACCCTGAGTATATTACAAGTATGTCCAATGGAGGTTTAACCAAGTTAACCACCAATATCAATTCAACGAATTCCCCTTTACAAGTACGCAATGGAAATGAGGTAAGTATTTGTAATTACATTAAATCATACACAGAACTGGTGAATTATTAGGTACATTTGTTCTTTTCCAACATATGCCACAAATAAATTAAAGTAGGGTTTAAACATATTAATTATTTCTAAATAGTGATACGACCTTTACTTTCGCCGCAAGGAATGGTAATAGTAGATAAGGATTGGTTTATCAGACCTGCTGGTTTGTAGTGCCGTTGCCCATGACCTTAACCTTAGGTAAAGCCGGGACCGGTGTCTGAGGAAAAGCTAGATGTTATAGCTTTATCATTAATTCCCTTAGCCAAAGATGCCTATTACGATAACTCTCACGAATCGTACCAAACTTATAACTATAGTTCTAACGTCCTAACAAGCCTATTTAATATGTACAAGTAATTAAATTCCTAGCATTGTATCTGAAACTTCGAGGAGGATCACTTCTGATCTGAATAATCAAACTACTGAGCCCGGTCAACACGCCAACAACTCTACTTCAGTCGGAAAACAGTAGCAAAATATGGGAGCTAGTAGACAGATCCTGAATATATATCAGTAAATTCTACAATTTATTATTTTAGCTCTAACTAGCCACCCAAAAGCCAATCACTCTCTCTCGATTTTCTACCAAAAATCCGTTGCCTTACCCAAAATTATCACCCAAGGAATGTGACCTTCCAGATAACTAAATTTCCAAAACTAATATTATATACCTGCCTAAATATATGCAACTTACATTGCGCCTATCTAACTACCCTTAAACTATCCTAGATGCTATTTTCAATTGCTACAACTACCCCCAACCATAAACGAAAAATTTATCTTAATAAATTTTCCTATAACTACTTATTGTAACTACTACTTCCATAATGTTTCTAAAACTAAATTTAGTTTCTTCAACTAATTTGGGCTATCATTGACATATGGTTTTAAATCTTTTACATTAAAAACTCCCTTTTTAGCTCCATCTCTATCCTTTAATTCGTAATTCCACGGATTTAAACGTCTGCTAATATAGAAAGGACCTACATATTTAGGAGCAAGCTTCGTTGTATAATATTTTGATGCATCCGATAGCATAAAATTCTTTTTGTACACCGGCTGACCTACAATATATTGTACATCTCTACGCCTCAGGTTGTACTGTGATGACATTTTAATGGACGCTTTCGTAATTAATTTTTGTACATCCTTATATAAATCATTAAATCCGGTTACCCGATTGCTTATAATAGGATTAGATTCTATCTGAACATCACTTTCCAGGTTATCTTTAAATTTGCAGGTGTTACCATCTAAATTCATTTCTGACCCAAAATTTATGAAATACGGGGAATTGTTAGTGACTTCATGTCTCGACGATCTAATAGCAGCGGCAACTTTAGGTAATAGTGAACTCCATTTTCTTTGATTTTGTTCCACAAAACACGATAAAGCGGTTTTAAGAACCTTGTTTACCCTCTCTGAAGGGTTAGCCTGCGCGTGGTAATAGGAAGTAAACCTAATCTTAACATTATATTGTTTCATTAAGTTGGTAAATATGTTAGATCTGAATTGAACTCCGTTATCCACTATTATAGATGATGGTACGCCGAACAATAAAAATACATTATCTTCAATTAGCTTAGAGATTGAATTGGCGGTAGCTTTTCTAAGCGGGAAAATAAGAGGAAATTTTGAAAAATAGTCTACCACTACCAGAATGTACATATATCCCTCTGTTGACTTAGGAAGCGGGCCTACAATATCGGCCGCAATTAACTCCCATGGTCTTTTAATTGTAGACCTACTAGTCATGAACCCTGCTGGTGGTTTATTATCATGTTTGTTTTCGGCACAAACTTTGCAGTGGTTAATATAACGTGTCACATCTGCATGCATTTTTGGCCAATAAAATTGGCTACGTAATTTATGAAACGTTTTGTACACGCCAAAGTGTCCAGAAGTGACCAAATCATGTGCTTTTGAAATTAAATTAGCTCTATCTTGTTTAGGTATGACCTGTTTCCAATAATCTATCTCGGGTTCTTGAAGGTCCGAGTACTTGCCAGGTATATATTTGTAGACCTTATTGTCTTGAACGCGCCAGTTAGGATATTTTTGTGGTTGAAGCACAATAGATTCTCTCAAACTATCAAACCATTTATCTGAGGCATTATTCGGATTGTGAGAAATGTTGTGAACAAAATCGACTACCGGTACGGCACGTGATAGACAATCCGGAACAACGTGTTCACGACCTTTCCTATGTATAATTTCGAAATCGTATTGTTGCATGGCAACTGCCCACCTACTCAACCTACCTCTAGGATCTTTCAAATTACTTAGCCATATAAGACTATGGTGGTCGGTGACAACCGTAAACCTAGCCCCTTCAATATAAGGACGGAATCGTTCTATCGACCATAATACGGCCAGACACTCGCGTTCGGTGGCTGAATAATTCCTCTCATTTTTATTGAGAGAACGACTGATAAACGCGACAATACGCTCTCCTTCTGAGTGAGGTTGGGTCAAGACCGCTCCCAGGCCAAATCCAGACGCATCACATTGTATTATAAACGGTAACGTAAAGTCGGGGCATGATAAAACAGGCGCTGAAATTAACAATTCTTTAATTTGCCGAAATGCTTCATTGCACTCATCCGACCAAATAAATTTTATATTTTTGCCTGTGAGTCTGGTAAGTGGAGCAGTTAAATGAGCAAAATTTGGTAAAAATCGACGATACCAGCTAATCATATCTAATATACGTCGTAAATCTTTGATACCTTTAGGGATAGGAAGATTTAGAATTGCCTCAACTTTGTCATTGTCCACGTGTAACCCATTCACGTCAACTATGTATCCCAGATATTTAAGTTGTGATTTGCAGAGAGCACATTTTTCTTTGCTAACCGTCAAACCAGCGGAATTGAGGCGATAGAAAACTTCTTTGAGAGTGGACAAATGCTTATCAAAATCTTGTGTAACAACCACGATGTCGTCTAAATAAACGAATACGTATGGCTCTAAGTCATTAGAAATGACTTTGTCAATGCATCTTTGCCAAGTTGCCGGTGAATTACTTAGACCGAAAGGAAGTCGTTTAAATTGAAACAGTCCTCTATTAGGAATTGTAAATGCTGTGAATTGCTTAGAATCTTCCTCAAGAGGTATTTGATAAAATGCCGATTTAATGTCGATCGTGGAAAGATATTTGGCGTTCTTGCTTGTCTAAAGTGGCGGAAACTTGCGGGATAGGATAAAATGCCGATTTAATGTCGATCGTGGAAAGATATTTGGCGTTCTTTAGCTTGTCTAAAGTGGCGGAAACTTGCGGGATAGGATAGGCGTCCTTCACTGTAACTTTGTTTATTTTGCGAAAATCCACACAAAACCTGTAGCTGTTATCTTTCTTTTTAACAAGGATTATAGGGGACGACCAGGGACTACATGAAGGTTCCACTATGTTGTCTTTTAAAAGTGCATCCAGTTCTTTGTTAATAGATTCCTGAACAATAGGGTTTACCGGATAATATTTCTGTTTTATTGGTTCAGAAGTAGTTATGATACGATGTTTTATTAAATTTGTAACGCCTATACCATTTGGCATCTTTGAGAATATATCTTGTAGGAAATTACTCAGCTTTAATTGTTCATTAGGTAATAATGCCGAATGAGGCAATAAGGTTGATTTAGGTAGGGATACTTCATCCACTGCAAACTTCCAAACATTTTGGCTTAAATTTGGAACAATTTCCATTAAACGCCAGAAATCTGATCCTAAAATTATATTATGGGTTAAGCTAGGAATCACTAAAATATCTATTAATTTAACTCTTTCTTTCAATTTAATGGGCACTGTAACATATCCAGCTACGTCACAAAGTTCGCCATTGGCGACGGTAACTTGCGTTATGTTTGATTTGGCTAACGGTAGATTTAAATGAGATAAAGAATGCCATCCCTGTTTACCTAATATAGTGCTTGACGCACCAGAATCTAGTAAGCCAAGTAAAGTTACTCCAAAAATGGAGACTTCAAGATAAGGTCTATTATCCTGGTTGTAGTGAGATAAAATAAAATCAATTATTGGTTTAGTTTTATCTAAATATAAGGCCGATTGTAAAGATATTGTAGAGACTGCTTCTCGACCAAAAGAAGTCTCGTGTACTAGTTTTTTGAATGCTGGTTACAGTTTGGACAGGTCCGTACTGTGAAATTCGGTTTCTTACATTTATAACAAAATTTTCCTTGACGATTTCTGCAATTGATCGCTATATGGCCTAACTGGTTGCAGCGAAAACACTTCACGTTTGAAGCCATTGCACCGACTTCATCTACTGGTGGTGGATCGGAATATATGCACGCTAAATCGCGTTCGAGAATATTTTTGGATTTAGGTGGCGGCGGCACATAATCGTTTACCGAGATACGATTCGCTTCTAACTCACGTGCTAATTCTAGTAATTCGCTTACCGACTTAATATTTTTAATTTGCAGAGCCAAGCCAATTTTATAAAAAGGAGCCATGTTATCTAGCAAAATTTTGAGACGGGCTGACTCTGGAATTTTTACCGTAAGACGTTGAAAATGATTATCCATATACGCAGTATAGATCCCCATAGATTCATCTGGGTGTTGAGTTCTTTCCTTAATTTGCTTAAATAGCATGTCGTTATAATTTCGGGGTTGGAATTCTTCCCGCAATAATCTAGTTAAACCCTCCCAATCCGAGACCTTACTTTTATTTGCCCTGAACCAAATAAGTGCTATCTCACTAAACAAATCGTTAGCAGAGTCAAAGAGTTCCTTGTCAGAAATATGACGAGAAATTTTTAATTCCTTTACGCGTTCCAGAAATGCACTAAGAGACATGTCCGTTGGTTTTCCGGTAAATTTTAAATTCCATTTTAGTACTGGGATAGATTTACTATTGGTACGAATATCCGCACGATTGGTCTTGGGGGTTGAGCACGCATTAACCTCTACTATTGACGAGTCACTATCGCTTTCATTGTCACCTAATAAATTTAAGTCCAATACACCTTGGGTCTGAGTCATGGATGTACGCATAAACACTCTGGTTTTTTTTTCATAACCTGATTTTACATTTAAAATTGCGATCATTATCCGAGATTTCTTGTTTTTTCCCTCAGTAGATTGAGGAATAATTTTATCAGCCCTATTAATTGCAAAATTAATTTTTGTACTAATCTTTTTACCCAAATTCTCATCAGAACCATCGAAATCCTGCAATAAATTTTCTAGCTCGGTTATTTTATCCGAAAGAGCTTTAAGATCGTCTTCGACAGAGAAAGGGTATTCGGGATAAGTGAAAGATTGACCCTCTTTCTCTAATTTAAGTAGCCTACGTAGTGACTTTCGCATTTCTTCTACCGTAGCTACTTCTGTTATACCCCTAACTGTTAGTTCGTATATCAATTCATCCGAAGAAAGGCGATTAATTTCGTATGGTGGAGCCATTGTAAATTTAAAAAAATTGAAAAAAAACTATTAGTGTAAAATCTAAACTTACTTAACTAACCTACCCAACCTAACCTAAAGAACTAAATTACCTAATCTATTTACCTACGCCTACCTATACCTACGAATTATCTATTATCTACCAAAAAAAAATAATAGAACTATAGCAAATTAGAACTATCATCCAACTCTAACCCAACCGGCAGTAGGAACCAACAGGCCGAATTCCATAGGAATTATAATACGCAAAAATTTGCGATAACAAAATTATATCAAATACACAACTAATATGGCAGAAAATTTACGTTGGGCGCCAAATTTATATGCAACTTACATTGCGCCTATCTAACTACCCTTAAACTATCCTAGATGCTATTTTCAATTGCTACAGGGCTGTTTATTATTAATTCCATGATTGCCATGGAAATGTGACTTTGGCTTGTAAAACTCACCGTTTTTGTAAATAAATTGATTTTGGTTGAAAACGATAATACACCGTCCATACAATGGCTTGTTGCAAAAGCAGAAGAAAAGTTGGTAGGTGCATAATCCAAATCCAGTAAAGTAAAAAATGTGAATAGATTATTTTTTGTGGCGGAAAAAGATTACTTACTTTTCATAGGGCGCCTGTGTTTAGCCGCCGAACGAAGTGACTTTTTGATGTTTGAGGAAAAAAGTTGTTTTCGTGGATGAATAGGAAGTATCTTACGAACAAAATTTAAATGAAACTAGATTCGCAAATGCATCGATAATGCCGGCATATAAAAGAAATGGCAAAGGTTCTTCTATCCTTTGGTTCATTCATTCAAAATTTGAAACAATGCTGCGATAAGAAATAAAACAGATTTGCCAGCATACCCTAAATTACGTGAGTTTGTGAAACTTCAAGGTACAAGCCACAGAAGTTTTTTGAGTGCTCAAAGCTGAGATTGTTTCTTATTTATTCTCTCGTCGCGCCTGATTACCCCCCCCCCCAACTTCGATCTTGATTCCGCGACCCCCACATGAGTCTCTAGCGGAAAACGAAGGTCAGGGTTGACGGAACCGAACGGTTGGAACGAGTAACATAAAAAGGTCATTGGTCCTCGTTAGCTGGAGAAACGGGAGGAGATATAGCGCGGACTAAGGAAGCTGATGGGGTATTGGGGGGTGTAGGAGAATCGGCATCGAGAAAGTAAGCACTCAATCGATGCTCACACGGATATCTTTGCTGTTGTAGGCGATGGTGGCAGTCTAGGCGTCTCTACGAATGACAATATGGACCGTTATAGGGTTTGCACAAGTCGTCTAACAGTGCCAGGTAAAAATTCGAGCAGTAGGTCTTGAAAGATGAAGGTTTTTTGTGATGGCAGGAATTGAACCGACGTATCTTGGGGCATTCTCTAGACGCTCAGGACCAGCGGGAAAATCTAGAAATACGCCAGTTAATCAAAGGGTCTGCCCGTAAACAAGATCGGCTGGAGAAGTACGGGGGTTTTACTAGAAAACTCTACAGTCTACGTATTTCAAGCGGAACGGCGGGAACCACCTCGAACCAGGAAGCGTCGGGATGGCGCCTGAGTGCTGCTTTGGGTTGGCGGTGTGGCCTCTGGGTGATATCTAAAGGTGTAGAATTGTTCCGTGCTGAAAACAATCTTGGGGACAAGAAAGAGGGACCATTCAGATTGTCCTGATCGGTGGTGATGTAAGGAGGGGGTGAAGCGAGATATCCAACAAAAGTTTCAAGGACTTCCTCAATGGTAATGGTATTGAGAGGGTAGGCCTTCGGGCTATCTAGTATACTTATCTACAACCGTCAGACAACAGAGATAGTGACCGACAGGTGGAGTGGAAGAGCACTCTATGATGTCACAGTAAAAATGAATATGGGAACCTGGCACGTTGTTCAGCTGGAGTCTGAAAGATGTGTTGCTGGCGAGAAGAATTGTCTTCCTCTTGATTACGAGTGAGTGTACGAAGATCAACTACTGGATCACGAACTCCAGATAAAGATTCGGAGAGACACAGTGCATCAGCAACAATGTTGGAAAACTCATCGACATTCAACTGTCCTATATCTATGGTAAATTGGAGGATTCTGTTGGACAGGAGGTAGCTTATCCCTACGTTGAGGTTAGTGGTTCATTGATCGGTGAAAATGGGGCTTCCAAAATGTGACGAAAGTGTCGTACAGCGGCCTAGACAGTGAGAGTTCCCAATAGTAAGCTGGGCACTCACCTTGACGCGGTGTAAACTTCCGGAAAAAAAGGTTAGCGGTTGCTACGAATAGTCGACACGATACTGAAGAGCAGCTCCGGTTGACATGATGGAAGCGTCACAGAAGAGGACGAGTTGAGCATCGTGATTGGGATGCAAGAAGTATAGCATTTTGCGCGAGGTTTTCCTTGCAGACGTTGGTGCTTGACCGCAGAACGAAGGAATCGGTGGTCAAAATTAACTAACTAGAGTCGCCACTCCTGGGAGAGTTTCAGTGGCTCGGCGAGTCGAAAATCATTGCCATGATACCAAGTTGGGGAATACAAGGAACGGAGAGGAGGCCAATGATGCCTTTGATAAGATGGCGACGGCGACAATATAGTAGGAGTTCGAAGTGTTCCAAGAAATCCGAAATGAATGCTGACGTCGGCGACGACGAAATTCCAAATAAAATCACGTTGAAATCCGAGGAGACAGAGGTTAAGAGAAATCATGTGTAGAGTTGTCGGTACCACGTAGTTCGTAGTTAACTCGGAAATGATGGTCCAGTAGTAACGCCCGAGAAAAACAACCAATGTCTGAACCAGCGTCCATTAAAAATTTCTTCTTGACTTACGATCGACAACAAGGAGGCGCCTTCCTCCAGGTGGGCAGCCGGCTGGGAAAATACATCTGTACCACATGTAATAGGTGATCGAAGAAGTAGCGTACACTGCTTGGGAATTGAAAGCAGTGAGAAACTCTGAACCAGGTTGAACTTTTATGATCCTGTCCACGGTAACAGCGAGCATGTCGGTGGTAAGGCCGGTTTGACCAATTTAAGATTCCAGTATGGCTTGAACATGGGTAGAAAGTTGATGCATGCAAATTGTGCGGAGAGGACCGCCTTGAATGGTGACGCTGCTGACCAGAGAGCGCAGATGACGGATAACCTGAGAAGGGGTAGTGCTAACAGGAAGATCGGTAATCAAATTCTCGACCTCATTTGCATATTGCTCGTCTTTGAGCACATGCTGTAGCCGCTGCTGGTGCTGTTGTTGCATTTGGTAAATTTGTTGCTACAGCCTTCGATTTGTTGCTGGAGTTGTTCCAACTGTGTTTGTAGAAACATCATGGCTTGCGAAGGATACGCGTTAAGTTTTACAAATTAAGACAGGTAAAAGTTACCGTGACATGCACAAATAGTAAATAATAACAGTTCGAACGCGGAACTGCACAAATAATGTCAATCACTGTGGGTCTGCGTAGGTACAAACTAAATATTTCTCGATCACTGAATGTAAACAAGATTTTTAGTGTTGAAAACAGTTATAGGATGCTAGTTTCGAAGTTTATAATATGTAACGTTTATATGAAACGCCCGAGTTTAAGATCGCCATTTCACGGTTTACTAAAGCAGTAGAGCAGGCTTTTCATGAGTCAGTTAAAAACAGTAGATAATCACTTATGCGAATACATTATATTGTTTTCATGGAAACTGAGAGATAGAGTTTACGGTAGCATGAAAAAACGGCCTTAGGTAATTCATTCTTACATTGACTTACAATACCTCCGAGAAGTGACACTAGTCGCTCATATATAGAAGAGTAAACACGTTGATTCGATTAGAGCACGAAAATCACAAATAAACCCTACAGAAGTGCAAGAGACACGCTACAGATGTTCATTTTCATTAGCGCCAGAACCAGTTATAAGTACTTTCCTAATTCCTCGATTTTACGTAATAAACTTTATAAACTCCCATTCATTCGTGTGAAAATGAATTAGGTATTAATGAATTGCTTATTTACTACAATAACCCTAACGATGTCTTCTAAAATATTAATTATGATATAGACTGATATTTATAAATCATTTTCGACTATGAACGTACTAGACGCAAGTTTACTAGTTAATTTGTAACGTACTCCAAGATTCAAATTTGCGTTGCTTACTAACGTTATTGGTATCAAGTATCTAAAGAATGTAAGATTAAGCTCTAAAGCTTTAGAAGTAGGGTATACTGAATTGTTATAAAGGAAGTTCCATTTACAGTCTTTAGTCCCTTACTAATAGTTTGTCATTAGCTGATTAGAGAGCGTGGTTCTATAGTACCTTCCTATAGCTTACTTCTAAAAGAGAGCAAATTAAATGAGGTGAAATGCGTACATTACCGGCAGAGCATTATTTATGGTTTCCGGGAAATGCGAACGCATTTTAGTAATTTAAGGTGACATCTTTTAAAACATAGGCCAACCCAAAGAACGATAGCGAAATTGACCAAAAAATGTTACGACATTTTGGGGCAATTTTAATGCGCCGTGCACGCAGCTCATTTTTAGTTATTTTTCGAGTGCCTTTAATTCTGCCGTTAAAAATCACATTTTATGGCGAATTTCCCAAGAGAAAGCTTCTAAATATTACTGACAAGTAGCACATATAGGGATACTTACCACAAGCGCGTTTCCTAAAGCTCCGACAGATATTAGGATGCTGTACATGATAATTAAAATGGTATATGCCGGTTCGTCCACTGCTCTATTATAAATGTATCTGTCAACGAGTTCAGGATCGACCTCCTTGCTCTTTCTAACAATTTCGCTTTCGCTCGAGTTTAAATTAATGTTCAAGTACGGATCCATTTTAATTAACTGCTTTCTGTCCCAATTAATTACTTAATGAAATTTCCGATAGAATGATTGCATTGGGAATGTTACTAAGAAAATTCCATATCGCTTAGAAGGTAGGCTACACGGGTGGTTTTCCATATGGATCCCCTTGTGGAAGTGGTCGTCTTGATGTGGTTACTCTGAAAATAATGAATTTCATTTAAATTATGTTTCAATGAGCAAACATGATATATGACTTTAATTACCAAGAGTTATACAATTTTTGATGTTCATTTTATATACGTTGTGAAATGTTGACTTCAACAATGAAAGTATTGTGAATTTTGTTTCAGTTTTCAATTAATTAAACGTGCACTACACGTAGCGTTCCTTTGAAATTTAGGCCTGCGTCATGTTTCGTGTTTATTTCGTGCTTGAAATAAAATTACTTTAAAATCTACTCCATTAAATATCACGATATTTTTTAATATCTTAAAAGGTATAAAAATAAGAGTTTCAAAATACAATTTTTATTTCGGGTGAATTTAATCTATTGTATTCCTATTAATTTAATTATAATTTTAGTCTGAAGACACCGACGCCCTTGCAGTCGTTGAACTGATAAGCAATTTCGAAAATGGCAGAATCATTAACGAACCACTTTTGTGCTGACCGTGTGCGATGTAGGTATTAGCCCCGGAAAACTTGCAACTACTCAATACTCGTTTCCAAAAAAACTCGCTACACTGGAAAATTCGCACCCTAAAGACTCCGCCCCGCAGCGAATAATTCGTTTCTAGAGTACTCAACCACATATAAGGTTCTTTCTCAGAAGATTTATACCGGAATATTCTCCTGTAGTGTATAATTATAGTCGCTGTAAAAGGCTAAATTCATCTACGAAAATTCGCTTCGCCCGTAGAATCTTTACGTCTAAACAAAATCCCTCCAGAAAAAAATCTGGCTTTCCGACCTAGATGGCAGATTTGCACTCGGAACATTCACTAAGTATTGGAAAATTTACGTCTACCAGAATTCAACGTCTGTTAATTGGCCCTGGTAAATTCACTTGTAAGAACACTCTCCGGTCTCCATATTACTCTCCATATTACTTAAGGAGAATAGCCAAAAGACTGCTGATTCTTAGTGTGTGTTTTTTGTGTATTTTTGGATTAAAATCATGAATTAGAGGTATCGCGTAGTATGAATGACGGTAGAACAGTTTCTCTCAAGAACTTGTTCAGTAGTACTCACAACATAACGTGTTCAAGAAAGTGACTGCCTACGCATTCAAACGTATTTCTATGGAAAACCTAATTAATCTTGCCTTAGGCAAAAGAACTAGTAACCCACACCCGAATGAATGCAAAATGGTATTATGGACGACGCACTAGTCGCATCGGTGACTCAAACGCGAATGAACTCAAAATCTCCCGGAATAATCCCTACCTAATTAATTAATTAACTCCTTTTTCAAAATGGCTTCTAGTAATTAAGGAAACCATCTTTTGTTATAAGCCAATCCGAGTTGCGATACCCCCCTGGAATATATACCACCATTTGCTGAATTTTCTACAAATTTTATAAATCTCGAGATAGGAGGAACTAATTATGGAGTCACTACGTGTATACAGTTCACCCACGTATCACAAAGCGACCGCTATTTCCACCAACTACTTACGGATTTTTACAATTCCACCAGTCATACAATTCAGTGGAAAATTCGAACGTCTAATTTACTTGCCTAAACTGTTCGAAATTCTAAAAAAATCCCAAAAATCCCAAAATTTTCTACAAAATTAAAAAAATAAATTCAAATTTAGAGCTCCCGTTACAAGTAGGTGCAAAGGATTGTAACAGAAACTTCCAATCGGTGTTAAATTGGTTTCGATTAGGCAACATTTCCAGCAAGGGCCTTTTCTAAATTCAGTTTTTAGTTCCATTTTAATGGTTGGATATTGCGAATTGTTAAATTTGGCTTATTCTTAATAAGTAAAATTCTATGCGATGTTTTTACTGTGTGAACTTATGAGCAATCAATACATTTGCGGAATTAACGTCCGTAATGTGTATTTGTCTAGATTTGAGCGAGCAGGGATCCTAGATAATCCGGTTACTAGGGTATATCCCATTTTGCGTTACCCTCTCGTGGGATTTATGCAGCAAAGTAAAGATTCAGTCGTCGTTTTGTTGCATTTTGATCTCTTTAAAGAAAAACTTTTCCATGAAAATTATACTTTTCTTCAGAAATGAGTTGGAGGTTGACTTTTATATGAATGTAAGGTACAAAAGAGATATAAACACAGACAGATTTTGCAGATGAGTTACTGACAAAATATTTGAAACCGTATTGAGTGAGCTAAACGTGTATCTTTTAAAAAAGCTCGTTTCGAGAGGTAGCTCTTTTGTTCACAAAGGTGAAAGTTACTCGCATAAAGCACCCCAATAAAAGCAAAATTTTAAAATGTTCGTAACCCTTTGGTATTTTACTATGGTCGTTACTTTTGTTAATGTGATGCCTAAGCCACCACTATATGTGTTTCAGAAGTTTTATGCCGCCTTTTCGACTTTATGGTCATCTTATTACCCATACGCAACATAACATGAGTGAAATGACTAATATAAAGGCGGGCTGATGATGAAGTACGTAATTTGGAGAAAAAGAATATTCTGTCATAGTTACAACGTCGGTCGACTGCCCATGAAAAGCACTTAAACGAAGAGAACGTCTTATAGCCTATTATTTTTTTGAAAGTTATAATAAGTTTGAATAAAGAAATGTAGGGAAAAATAATCTTTTTTAATAGCGCCTTCAAAGGCGCGCTTGTAAGAAGAACACGGAAATATCATAAAAACGAATTTAAATTGTTTGACTATACATTTCCCTTACAAGTTGAAACATCAATTTATAAATTGTAAATTTAAAGCTGCCTTTGAAGTTTTTTACACGATCAACATTCATTTTCATCGTAAAAAGCATATTACTCTAAAACCTTATTATTTACATACGTTTGTTTTGTATGAGAGGTGTTGAGTGTTTAGTTTATACCTTTCCAACATCAACTCGTACAATAAGTCGAAATAAATTACGTTCCGTAATTTTAAATTACTTCTGTATGTTTTAATCTGGATCAGTTGAGCTAATATGAAAAATATAAAAGCTTAGTAAATATTTGGTCATTTTCGTGATTTTCTGTTGCAAATCGTAATTGTTACGCAACTATTTCTAACAAAAATCTTTTGCCTTGAATCAATAGGAAAACTACTTCCCATGCCAGTCGAATATTAAACAAACTTGAATTCACATTTGAATAGGAATATACAAATAAATTTTTATATAGTATCATAAACAGAAAACTGATCTAAAAGGGATGGAATGGACATATAAACTATAGAATTTAAGACATAAGCTGAAGCAAGCTGAAACTAATTAATAATGAAAAAATCTTGAATTTCCTACAGTATTTTTTTTCTCTAGTAATCCAAGTAATCTGGCCGTAAAAGGTTAGCGATATTCTGGCGCACTTATCAAAGGCACAAAAACATTCGCTGACAGCTTCAGGAATCTTCACTTTTATTATTAAATTGAACTATGGGCTGCTACGATAGTAGAAACCTTTAACTTTTAATGAAAGACAAACCTTTTACTAAGCTTTGTACTAAGCTGACAACTGCTTTGTTTACACACACTTTTTTAAATTAACATTAGTTAGCTTTATGTGCACACTACGCCTTCAACAAAACAACTAGGGCGGGTTGCTGAGATTTCGCGTAAAGAAATTTCACGCTTTTTTACCGTCGCTGAACTGGCAGCAGCAGCATCGTTTTTTTACGTTGATTCCAGTGTTTGAGGGAACACCACTTCCATTATAAAGCTCCTTTTTCAGAATTTTCAAGAACACAACCAGATTAGATAATCACAGCTCCCTACTTACGCCAAAATAATTAGCACAACGCCATAAGAACGCGTGCGTTAATTAAATTTCGTCCGATCAAAACCCCTTATCGTAAAAGACCAGATGTCCCTACATTTTAAAAACGCAATTTCTCGCTTTACGTAAAAACGATAAAATTTACGCAGAATTACGCAATTACAAATCTAGGGTCTTCGTCTTTTCTCGCAAGCGACACGCTGTTTTACATGTCTCTTTAGGTCCCAAGTCATTTGATGCCATACACACTCCGTTCTCACCCTTTTTAGCGTTCTCTCTTTCCCTTGGTAGCCTGCGAGTGATCCATAATGCAAGCTATGTGTACTCTTTTTCTTAGCCTACGTAAAATGGCGGAATTATTAGTATAGTGATCATTTAAATTTAGTCCGCTACCAATTCAATTCAGTGGCAAATTAGTTGTTAGATATTGACGTTTTTCAACTAAGCTTTTTCTTGAATTTTTCTTTAGTTGTTAGTTTTAATGGTTTTAAAACCACGACAGTAAAGGGGTTGTGTACACCCGAACTCCAATAAAATGAGGATTAAGATCCAAATTTAACTGCATATACTTCTGTATAATAGATATGGTAGAATGAATTCAATCAACATTCATAGCTTTACTCTGAGGCTGTGAAATTGATCGAGAAAACTGCGAATGGTTTATTTTCGTGGGTACATCATTCTGGTCTGAATTGTTTACGATCAGTTTAAAACAAAATTGAGTAGAAGCTGTGGGTTCCATAAAATATGTAAGATGAAAAGTGTAGCTTGAAATTACTTCGACAGATATGAATGCGCCAAAGTGCTCATTTTTTCCGCGTACCTTTCCATGCGTATAGAAAAGCGACAAGTTTGACTGTTGGACCGTCACTTTAAATCAGGCTGAAACGTTTTAAAAGCGCTTTCAGAGACTAAGTAAGACAAATTTCCAACCAAATAGGATTCTAAAACTAATTGCAATTGGTGGAGTAATTCAAATATACTTGATGCTGTCAGCTTTGAGGGCATTTCTCTTTTCAATTTCCCGCAAATGGAAACTGCCCCTGTAAAACCTTTATTCATGTGCAGGGGACCCATGCTATTTGTAGTTTATTAATCATTGTGCACTTAGCAACAATGTTAATCGGAACTGTCAGATTATGGTCAATTTAAACCCATGGCAACGTTAAGGATTGCTTAATTTTTACAACGCACATGGCCACAAGAGACGGATTAAAATTAAATAGTTTCGTAAAAGTTGGCCTTCCATAGGTATACGTATAACAATCTAACTGAATTAAACTTTGCGAACCAAGTTACATAAACTCATATATTAATTATCTCTAACCCATTTTAATAAGAGATGGTGTTTACATGACAATGGGAAAACAAAACTGTTTACAAACTTTCAAAGTTGAAAAGGTAAACATTGCACACATGAACTAACGCAGAACATATTTGGAATTCATACACGAACTATCTCAAATTTTGTACTATCAGGACGTAAAAATTCCTGCCGCAAGTTTGTACGATCGTAATCAAAGCTATCGTCACAAGTAGGTGCACAACTAATATTGTAGTAGAACTTCTGCTTTCCGCTCTGGAACAACCAGTCAATGAGGCGAGTTAGTCTGACTTTTTTGGGAGAAAGTTTTATTTCGTGAACGTTTGTCTAAAGGAGTGTTCACCTTTTTTTAATGTCTTTGGCACATAATACAGAGATCACTTATGGCCGTTTGCTCCGAGAAAATCCATGGCAACCATTGTCGCAAATTGCAATAATCGTTGCCATGGATTTTAAACTGCACAGTAGAACGGGGTATGTAAAGCTGCCTAATCTCAGTTGCCAAATTTACATGTCCATGAACTTGGCAGGCCTACTACAGCAGACCGTGGTTCTGCTTACTCATATCGTTAGTGCTCCGTTAGTGCACGTTAGTGCCACTGAAGAAATCGTTAGTGCACAAAAGGAAACTTACTATTTTAAAAAAATATTTGTGGGCCTGCTAACTTCATGCCAGCAGACCCATTTGAGAAAATCGATTCAATGTTTACACTAGTTAAACTAGCAGCGTTAGTGCTTGTTAGTGCCGCCAATATAAACGTTAGTGCTCAAAGTGTAACAGCTCAAAACGTTGTAAAAAGGGGTCTGCTAACTTCATGTCAAATTGGCTCTGTCCTAATGCGAATTTGAAGCGGCTCGTTAGTGCTCGTTAGTGCTTTACATGCGAACGTTAGTGCTGCAAGGGATCCGCGTCAAATAGGTACCAAACCACCTCAAAATTAAACGTGACTTATTGGGACCTGTCAACTTTACGCCAGTAGACCAAGGAACGAAATCCGTTTGATTTTATACGTTAATCGACCGATAAGTATTAGTGCTCGTTAGTGCCGCCAATATAAACGTTAGTGCTCAAAGTGTAACAGCTCAAAACGTCGAAAAAAGGGGCCTGCTAACTTCATGCAGCATACCCACGTTTGTCAAATTGGCTCTGTCCTAATGCGAATTTGAAGCGGCTCGTTAGTGCTTCATATTCGAACGTTAGTGCTGCAAGGGATCCGCATCAAAAAGGTACCAAACCACCTCAAAATTAAACGTGGCTTATTGGGACCTGCCAACTTAACGTGGGTAGACCAACAAACGAAATCCGTTTGATTTTCTATTTTAATCGATCTATCAGTATTAGTGATCGTTAGTGTCGCAAAAAAAACGTTAGTGCTCAATGCGCAAGAGCTCAAGCGTGAAATTATGGGTTTGCTAAATTCATGCAGCAGCCCACATTTATTAAAGTGGTCCTGCCTTAATGCGAATCTGAAACTCCTCATTAGTGCTCGTTAAGACTTCACTTGTAAACGTCAGCGCTTTTATTTGATCCGTGTCGAAAAACTACCAAAGCATCTTAAAAATTAACTATAACTTATAGGTTCTGCTGACCACACAAGAACAAGCAAAATTTGTTTGTTACAAAAAAAAAGTTGAAAAGAATGACCGAAATGTATTTGACAATAATGTGCGTCTGCTGCATGAAATTAGAAGACCCTTTTTAAAACGTTTTGAGCTGGTACACTTTGAGTACTAACGTATATATTGGCGGCACTAACGAGCACTAATACTTATCGGTCCATTAAAGTAGAAAATCAAACGAATTTCGTTCGTTGGTCTACTGACGTAAAGTTGGCAGGTCCCAATAAGTCCGGTTTAATTTTGAGGTGGTTTGGTACCTTTTTGACGCGGATCCCTTGCAGCACTAACGTTTGCATGTGAAGCACTAACGAGCACTAACGAGCCGCTTCAAATTCGCATTAGGACAGAGCCAATTTGGCAAATGTGGGTCTGCTGCATGAAGTTAGCAGACCTCTTTTTACAACGTTTTGAGCTGTTACACTTTGAGCACTAACGTTTATATTGGCGGCACTAACGAGCACTAACGCTGCTAGTTTAACTAGTGTAAAGATTGAATCGATTTTCTCAAATTGGTCTGCTGGCATGAAGTTAACAGGCCCATAAATATTTTTTAAAAATAGTAAGTTTCCTTTTGTGCACTAACGATTTCTTCAGCGGCACTAACGTGCACTAACGGAACACTAACGATATGAGTAAGCAGAACTATGGTCTGCTGTAGTAGGCCTGCCAAGTTCACGGACATCAAATTTACCCATTAATGATATTAATTTGTGTCCGATGGCAAAAACTTGAATTTAGGCCAATTATAATGTACATTTTCTATCTGTATATATCAAGCGGGAAGCTATCTTTTCGCGTTCTTGAGGTAAACTTCGTCGTTTTTCCAAGATAACTTATCTATAAACGAAGAAATTGGTATAAATTCGTAAAGTTAATACCTAGGCAATAACAGCCCTTGACGTTACCCCTAAAAAAAGAGTAAGTATTTCAAAACAATTTAATAAACCCCGTTGTTATTGTCTAACTAAAGCATTCCCATCTTACACAATTCTGTGCAGGTGTTTTTAGAAGACATTTAGTGGGTATGCATTGTTGTGTTAATTTACGTAGTTTGGACAATGTCTAATTTTCTAATTTTTGTTATAACCGCATTCTAATTTGTTTATTTTGTTACAAAATTAAGTTGAGGAAAGATAAGGGACATTTGATAGAATTGTACCTATTATGTGTAGAAGTTTAATGAATTTTAAGGTAGGTAGTCTATCGTTACGATGGAACAAGAGAGGGAAATGTGTTAAAAAGAGGAGAAAGTATTTTAATGGATGCCATGGCTTTTTTCCGTTCGCTTTTGACTTTTTCGCCGCCGTGTTTTGACCGTTGGGTGGAGTTAGGCCCATTTGTTAGAGCCGTGTTCCCGGCTTCTAGGCTTTTGAATGTATTAAAGACTGTCAGTTCTTGTAATTATAAAGTTGGAAGAGAAATGAACTTAGTTGAGTTATGGAGAAGTTTGTGTCACGTATTCGGAGAAAAATTGAAGTCTTATGGATTAAAAGCCGAATTCAGTTTAGTGTTTAGTGGTACGCGTCTGTTTAATAGAAATCGTAATGTAAGACTGTATGTTCGGATTATTGACATAACAAGGTAATGAAAAGTTTATTTACGACATTTTTTACTATAGCAATTATGGCATAAATTTTTGTTGTGTTTAAATGAACAGTTTTGTATCAGTTCGGGCCCCAATTAAGATTTTAAGAGTTTCATATTGAATTGAATTGAAAAGTGTTTCTCCAAAAACTGACCTATACAGGGTGTTACATGACCGTATGTAAAAAAAATTGGGCGACATAGGGGATGAAGACAAGCACTTTTTTTCAAATAAACCGATGGTCCAACGTGTTTGGTTTGGGAGTCACCCCCAAAGAAGTGGTGCAATTTCGATTTCTTTTTTAGTTTTTTTCTCAGCTCATGGTTGTGCCCTATCCGATTTTAAAATTTTTTTTTAAATTCCTACCACGAAAGCCCTACTGGGTGCGATAAAAATTCTGATTTCGACGAAAATCTGGTGAGGTGAGGGTTTTTGAACATGAAAAACACGAATATGAAATTAGTTGTTGAAAATTCGAAAAAAAAGTGCCACTGAAATTCTTGGTCGGGCAACGAAAATGGAGATAATTCCAAGAAATTTATTTTGTGCAAAATTGTCGAAGAATGACATCTAGCGATCGCTAATGTAGTTAATTTTTAGGCAGCGTTCACACGTTCTATAAATAAATCAGCGTCCGCATTGTTACTTTACAATGTATGATACAGCGCTAGGGCCCAATTTGACAAATATTGTCGCTGCTTACGGTGAGCGGAGGGGGGGGGGCTCCTCCGTACCACTGCTACTAATAACTTACTGTTTTGAAAACGAATGTATCTAAAGGTCGCGACGTTAAGTAAATCTCATAAAGTCTAAAAATAAAATTACAAATGATACCAAACGGTAGGATAAACTTTCAGAACCACATCAAATTGCGTTCAAAGAACGTTAAATCGTTCCAACCTTAAAAGATTTAAAAATTGCATTAGGTAACGTGAAAATACAAATTGAACAAAAGGAATCGCTTTTATCCTCCTCAGAATACGTCAGTTTCATGCTTTGGGTGGTATATCATATAAAGCTCGCCCATACCTTTTATCTGATTTTCCGAGATACCGCCCTAACCTCAATCCAATTGAGACAGATTATATAAAGTTCCTCCGATTAAAAAGTTAAGTATTCATCCCTAAAGTGGAAAATTTGATTGAAGGCAGCTGTGGAATAACTTAAGCACCTGGAGCGTAAAATTGTAGATATTGAAAGGATATAAAATTCTAGTGAATTTTATGAGGGAATTAAAGTTATCTCTGGGATGGAAAATGTAACACTTCTACTATACAATTATTTTTGTACGCTCATTCTAGTTTGTATAGGAATAAAGATCTGTTTCTCTTTCTATTAATTTTCAGGGTTGCAGATTTAGAACTAATGACGCAGTTTGACCTTTTCAAAAGGCATTTATTTTTCGTCTTTATCGCTTTTATTGTGGGGGTTGATCACCAGGCGTATCGTAAAAGGCGTGTAGAGGATTCTACATGGTTATTTCCAAGCACATAATAAAGGGTAATAAAGAAACGATGTTTCTTTTGTACGACATATTTCAGTTGGTCCTTTAATGCCCACGTTAAAGAGACTATTTTCTTCTACGTGTAAACATTGATGCTAGGGCGTATACCCTTTTCCAAACGCAAATATATTACAGGCATTGCTACTACTGAAATACGGATCAACTTAATCACTAACTGCTCTAAGGAAAGGTAGTCCAAAAATAGGAAACGCCATACAAAAAGGTAATCGTAGAGAAAGTGTGATGCTACCATTTTCATCATAATGTGGACACCACATGGTCTCTTAATTAGTGTAAAAGTTTTAATTCTTAGCTTAGTCAACAACAAGAGTCTTTCACAGCGGTCTGAGTACTTCAAAAGGCTGCCATGAAAACATTTTAGTTCACTTTAAAACTAAATTTGCATAAATTACTGAACCACATGGCTCCTAATTTAATGAAGAAAGGATATAAATCCCACAACTGAAAGTACAATGGGTTACTCGGCGTAATATAGTTTAATTACAACGTCCATATTTTATGAAATAGGCGGCAATAAATTATTCATCAACCTCTTTTCCTCTCATTGGGGAACCTTTTTCTTCCCGAAAACAAATAACTCAGAAAAACACTTGATCGACCCAAAACTGATTCGATATCTCATTTTATGTGCGAGCAGGTCTCATAGAGAAGTCCACACATAATTCCATTATTTTGTTTGTGGTCAACTTTCGTATTATTCGATAAATGTGGTCAGAATGGATGGGATTTTATTAGCGCGCCATTAACGTTATTCCAAGCAGTAGAAGCGGACCAGGATTACCTAGTTTATTTTTTTTTATAAATGCGATATTATTATTTTTGTTGTGTGGCTGTTATCAAAATTTATTTCATTTCCGATCCCTTCAAAATACAAATCCCTTCGATAAAAACCTGGTTTTAATTTACTTTTAGATAAATAAATCTTGTTTACTACTGTTTCTCAATATAGAAGACTACAAAATTCTATAACGTTTACGCCTTTGCTGCTCGTCATAAAAGCAGTATCCGGAAATCAAACAAATAATTCTGTAACAGGTTAAGTTTGAATCGAAAGGTATCGCATTTATCATATACTAACTAACTAAGTAACTTGATCAGTCTTCTATTTGTTACTGATCAGTGTTGTTTTGTTTGTATTTTTCACCAATTAAAGTGAAACCAATTTTCACGTTAATTGGTATTCGTCTATAGAAAACAATCTTTGGCACAATCTTAATTCAAGGCACCAACATTTACGGTCCGTCTTGATACTGTTGTCATTATTATACAGGCTGAGTAAACAGTCCCGGAACAGTCGATTATCCGCGTGATTCATGAATCATTTTTTTAAATAATAACAAATATGAATGCGTTAAATAATATTGTAATGTCTCCTTTTTTGACTTCCGGTTTAGCCAACAATGTTTTTTTTGTTTATTAATAGTAATGTTAATATTTATTCTTGTGATTATACATTGTGACATTATGACAAACGTGATAAAATAATAATTTTATGCAAAAAGTTTAAAAATTTTTCGGTCGCCAATCTTTATATCACAGATGTCTGTATCACTTAAAAACTCGTCTACTGTGTAATATGCTTTACTTAGTAAAAAGTTTCTTAAGTACTAATTTCTTAAAAGTTTGAGGATTTTCTGTTTTTCAGGTGATATGGAGATGATTATAAAGTTTAAAGCAAAGGTAATTTGAGCTGGATTGAGTTTTACATATTCTTTTAAAGGGTAAGTAGATGCTGTTTATATTTCTTGTGTCGTGATGATGTATATGAGAATGATTTTGTATGCTTTGATATTATATTTATGCACGTATGTGACTGATTGTTGATTGTTGTTACACGCAACACCCTGTAAATTCTATTTGTTATCGGGCGCATAAAAAAAGCTACATAAAAATAACTAAGGTTTTGTTTTATTTGAATAGTGGTACAAAAATAAAAATAAAAAATAATATAAGTTGCATCACGCTTCGTTCTTTGGTTGAATGTACCTTTAGTTTGAGTAACGCTGAATGCGCTTTAGTGTTAGGAGTGTAATTGGTACTGGAAATGGGGAAATATGACTTCTTTGTCTTTCCTATTTGTGAAAGATGTGGAAATCTCATGTTGAAAACCCAGAGGTCTCGAAGCTAAAATTATCTGAAATATATACCTAAACGTATTTATGTGAATTGGACCCTGCTGTATATTTTTGAGGTACTTACAGCTATTTCCATAATTATAATAACACGTTTCTTTTTATGTTATTCCATACGTTTTAATTTAATTACGGATTTTAGTCTGATATTGGTATTGTAGTTTTATCGGTGATGTACTGTTCTCTCATGAAATGCTGTAATATTGGTATTGTAGTTTTATCGTTGATGTACTGTTCTCTCATGAAATGCTGAAGCGAGTTCACCACCTATATTTTTAGTTTATATTTTTTATTTACTTATTTACTTAATATAATTTCTCTAAACTGACTCTTCTTGAAATTCGAAGCTCAATTATTAGCGGTAAAATCGTTAAATGCTAAAACACAATAAATACATCCTTTAATGTGTTAATAGTTATCGCCCTAGGTCAAAGAATTCAATCATGTTTCCTTTGGAAAATTCAAGGTAAAATTGAAACTGTAAATTTATCGCGTGAAATGAAGTGTACAAATGCACTTCTCCATTACGAGTTTTATTCTGGATTTTGAAATTATATTTAGGCCAATTTGTCGCTTTCAACTTGAAAAATAAATATTGTCATGTTCTTTCAATTATATTTTTTCGCGATCAAAATTACTGATTTTACCTTCTTCTTTAGAAGACGTCTTCAGATTGCTTTCTGCTTAGCTTTCAATTTGACCATTAAAATCTGCTGAGTAGCGGTAGTGATTTCCGTTTGCAATCACGCTTGACCTTACATTGGGAAATAGATAAAGCACCAAGAACACGAAACAATCAAATGTGTTCCACCATCAGCGACAAACTGCGTAAATTACAGATAAATTACAAACAGCAAATTATAATGCATCATGGATAACGCATCAGTGACAGTACACACTCCTCTATTTTCATCGCCACTCTCACGAGCGAAATGGGGTTGCCAGCTCTATATTGCTAAAGAGTCAAGCACAGTTGAATGCTTTCTCGCTTTGCCGTCTGAATTAGATAAAGGATTTGTTAACAATGATAAATATAAATTATGTCAAACTCTGCAAATGTGTATTACTGCAATAAAGATTAGTCGGGTGCTATTCTTCACACTTGAATGAAACGTTCCCGATATGAACGACATGACTTGAATAACAAACGGAAGAGCAGTAGGAACGATATTGTTAATCCTTATAATTGTCTTACTCGGCGAATAGTACCAACTGTGAAATATTCATTGCCGAGGAATTTCAATCGTGACAGTTTGATGAAATTGTGGTTTAGCGCATTGTAGCAACAAAGTAAGTCGCAACAATTGAAATTCTACATCAAACATATAATGTAATAATTCCATGGTTAAGTTATACGTATGCCTCCGAGTCATTTTGCAATACACTGCCGACGACTGCCATAACAATAAGGAAAAATGAAAAAGCAAATGAATTTGGTGCAAATTGAGGGTGTGTATACAGACGTCTTCCAATCAGATCAGGTCACTACTGGTAACTTTCTAATTACTGGAGCTTCGAAATGTTGGTTAAATTAGCATTTAGGAAGCCTTTCTTGGTAGAATTACAAGGATGATATTAGACAATCAATTTAGCGATGTTTTATAGACATAAACTTTTTTTATATGTCACAGCCTCTATATAGGTAATTAACATATCTTGAAAGAGAATGAAATCACTTTTAATTGATAAATAACGAAGCTACAACGCATTAAGCATTCAGTGAGAATTACCATATCCCCTGCCATATCCTCTGTCATGGAAACTACAATTTCCTGACAGAAAGTAGGCATGAAAATGAGGGTTTCAGGACGATTTTGAGTAAATAAATTTTGCACGATTACCTTGTAAACAATGCAGTTTTTAGAGCAGTCATAAGGTGACTTTGCAGGTGCATCCACCTTATAGTCCCAATATAACACCGTATGACTTCTCTTTATTCCTGTAACTCAGAGAAAAATTATGCGGTCATCGTTTTTAACCCCAAATGACCCCGCGATTGCGTTTCAAAACCTCGTATCGGAGGTGACTCAAGAACAATGGCATGACTTTAAGAATATTGGTTTTATGGAATGGATAAATGTGTTAAACTGAAACTGAAAGGAAAGTACTTTGAATATAGTTATTTACATAGGTATTATCATTGCTTAATTTAAACAATGGTATTATACAAGACGATAAAAGGACGTTTTAACCATCAAGTGAAAGGTTTTCACGAGATGGTTAGTTTTCCTTTATCGTTGTGTATAAAACAAAACTTTATTTTATAGCAGAAGCCTTAGAAATCGTTACAAACTTCTGAAAATGTTGTAGGTATTTAATTTACATGTTCAAAATAGTAAGCCTACATCCCGTCTTTTTCATGGGAGCAATATTGTACGCTGTTCTGAACTCCATTTTATTTTGTGCTACGCGTCCCATTTTTAATAAGAATGACAGAAGTCATTTGAATTGACAATGATATGTTTCATCTTATCTACCCTTTCAGTTAAAGTGATCACTTTATCTACCCTTACTGTTACAGAGACACTTACACCTTACTAATTCAAACTTATTAAAATGTCAATTTAACCTTTCAGCGGTCGCGCGCGATTCAAATTTGGGGTGGAATTGTACGCGACCTACCCTCTTTGTAGCCATGGGGCCTTGTCTACCTTTCGGAAACGATGTGCCTAGTATGCTCGCAAACCCTGAACTCATTAAGTTCAATTATTTGTTAGTTAATGCTATATAATAAACAATAATAGTATGAAACATGTGTATAACCAAGTCTTTAAAGCACGCGCAACAAGTTGAAAAGTACCACGCGTAGCGGACAGGTATATCTTGGTTACAGCTTACCATTCGCTCCAAATTTCAAACCCCTAAGACATTTTTTCGCAAAAATAAGAATAAAAAACGAAAAAAACAGGCTTTCCGATTTTTCTAGGAAAATTGGAGGTTATGGTGCTGATACAAAAGTTGCTCATTTTTTTAATATCTATAACTTTTACATTTAACATTTTCGGCTAAAATTAATAGTTTTGCCACAATTTGCAAAACACCAATTTCAACCCCTTTCAACTCCCGTGATTTCACCCACAGAAAAATTCAGCTGTTTTAATTATTGTTTCCCAATTTCTATTCATTTCACCTGCCTGAAAAACCCGGTTTCGCCCGGTAACTAATTTTTTTTGTCAAAAAATATTATGTAGCCTGGACTATCATGATAAAATATTAATAAAAGACGAATTCGGATAAAATAAGCTTCAGTGTTATAAGATAACACGGTGTTAAAGGACTTTAAAGTACCTATACCTAGCGGTGTCATTATGGCATATTTAGCATGGCCATTTGGAAGTCATTATGGCTTATTCATAATAGCACTAGTGTGTTATTATGATTATGAATTCATACAAACACGCAAATTTTAAATTGAAGATAAACATACGTCGTTTTTATTCTTCCGAAAAGAGGGTATCAATAACGTTAAATTTTGTATCAGCAATGTTTATTTTTTCGAACATTATACCTATGTTGATAATGACAAACAAATATGTGAATTTTTTACTGAAACTTACCAAAAAAAAGAACCCTAAGCGGATAAGCACCTCTCCGCAAACAGTAAATCAATTGTTAATGTCAGTGTCTCTAATCAGTAAAAATAAATATCTGGAATTCACAACGAATAAATATTTCTGAAGAGCAGAATTATGCGTTTTTAAATAAAAGGGACGAATGCTACAGTATATTATGTCGTTCGGTACTGAAAACGGTGGGATAGAAGTGAAAAATGTTTGTGTCCATGTAACGGATGATGTTCAATAGTGCACATCCCACATCTGTCACCTTCTTTTTTGTATTCCATCATTTTCATCACAAAAGTTCTGAAACTTTAAATTATTCGGCATTTACGTGGGGCCGTTTTAAACTCGCTTGCGCCAATAGAATTTTGATTATTGAACGTTAAAATGAAGCAAATGGATCGTCATCTGGTCAAACCAATTTGCAATTTCACTAGTTTTTTTTAAACGGCCTACGCGTGAATTTGTACATTCGTTAATTCAAATCATGTTTATACACTTACACGCTTAATGCTACTTTTAATGCATTTTGTATTATGACGGATGGGTAAAGCTGATATACGAAATCTAAAAAGGTTTCCCGATATAAATGTCAATTAGTATATAGGCATTAAGTGGCCTACCCATGTTTGCCCACGTTAGAGTGTTCTATATCTGTCAATATTGCACCCAACACTTCCTAATAAAAGTTCGAAACCCCAGTATGGGCGTTTACAATCAGGATTGTTTCAGGCGTAACACGTAAAGTTAATAAGTGTGCCAAACGCGTCAAATTGTTTATCGATCCGCAAAATAATGTGATTAGTTTGCAATATTGTCGCGGTGTTTATATAACGGAACGGTATATGTTGCTATCGATATTTCAGCTAATGAATGAATTTTATATATAGATATAATACCTATTTATTGTGTAGTAATAACTCTGTGTATACGTACCAATATTTTTAATCGATTGTAAATGTTCAGGAGTGGTAGTACAAGCGATTATTTAAACAACATTAAATAATTACTAAACAAATCACATTAGCTTCAAATTCAAATAATATGATTAACATGTCAAATAACAAGCAACATCGCTTAAAAGTAATTGAAATTCAACATACAGGGTGATCCATCGTTATTTTAGGTGCTGATGATACCAAATAAAACGCATGATGTAGTTTACACAACAATACAGAATAATATATTAAGAGACAAGTGTATATAATCAAGTGTTTAAAGAGTATCTTGATAGTTTCAGCCATCCACCTACCGGTCATCATCTTCGTTTCTTATCAAAAAATTCTATACGTATCCGTTACGACACAATTTTCCAAGAGCCAAAATAATTAAACTATTATTTAATAGCCGCTTTTGTAGTCTAAAATTTACGCTACATAAGTAAAATAAAAACACATAATTTAATTATTACTTTCAACAAAAGACATTAGCGGTAACGGTGTGGGTATAAAGTAAATCTCAAATTTACCACGTGCGTATAAGAACAGAATCGGTGACAACTTAGCGCCATTATGACACCCGGACCAAAATCAGCGACCACAAACACCCTATATTATGTAACTATCATTACACCATGTATATGTATTTAAAATTGCATAACCAGGCACGGTACACTACGATCGCAAAAATGGCCGACCAATTAGGACCCTATTGGGTACGTCATATTGTAATACCGATTCTTGTAACTGCAACAAATCCCTACAAGGTGGTTCGCAGCACGTGTCACATCATAAAAAGAGAGGACTTCTACTAACAGGCCAGGATGAGTATGCCTTTTATTTCAGTAATGACTGTATTGAATTCTTTCAACTTAAGACACCACAATGATATACTTTACATGTGTGATAACCACTGGAACTCCACTTTTCAAAGGGGAACAAAATTCAATTGGCGTTTCATTAGTCGCTTAAATTCTGGATTGCCGCCCAAAACATCGGTCCCACAATCGCCGAAGGTTCTATTATACCGGCCATGTCTAAGCAGACTACAATTTACAACAAACTAGCGCTTACCGTTTTGATAACAAATCAAAAAACAAACAAGCTTTCAAGATATTGCTCGTAAAGGCATTGCTTCGTAAATTCTTAGTAAAATAACGCTAACGAGACAAGCAATAACTGCTTAGGTAATCGATTTGCAATGAAATGGGGTAGGTTTCCAATTTTCGGTTAATGAGGAATGAAATGAACGTGAAAACCGTTTACATTAAGATAACTAATGTCGAATAGAAACGACGAGTGGTATGATCCAAAATTTTTATTGCAAAACGACCACCGACACAAATTATTTGGTGCTCGTTCATCACAGGGGACTGTTTTTCTAACTATGATTGGACAAAAATTCAGATAGTAAATCCAAAAGTTGCATCATAGCATTTCGTCTAGGACAAGAGCCCTTTGGACGAGAACATATTACAACTCCTCACAATGTAAGCATGTTGAAAAGTAAATGAGTAAAATTACTAACAAAAACCTCCCAGATCGCTCCATATAAGAAATATTGGAGCCGGGCGACGGGGAAATGTTGTCTATGGCACGATATTATGAAAAGTTCCATTTTTTACCAATTGACCAGCAACCTATGCAACTCAACTGATTTGCAACAATTCAAAGATACTTCATTTATATTTTAGCTGACAAGTTCCAAAAACGAAATAAGCAGATAATAGGCGCGAGGAAGACAGGCGTAATCCTAATCAATTGAGATAAAAACGAACGTTTCGTTCTACAAGGATTAGCGAGGAATTGGGGTGGAGTTCCACTGGTATGTTAATACTGTCACATTACTCCTCGAGTAAATGAATCTGATTGACGATGTTTTAAAGCAAGCATGAGGAGAATTTCAAGGGAAAAATTGTGTTCACTCCTTCAGATTCATTATTTAAATTCCCACACGAAAATATTCGAAGCATTTGAGATACCTTTTCATGAGTACGGTAATTCTGGGGTATGGTCAAATAGCCCTCCACGGCTCACGCAGGTGCCTCATTACAAATTTACTGTCCCCTCCCATTTGGCGCTGGTAATGCAATGCGATAAATACATTCTAATATACGTTTAAACTACGCCCACTTTATCCAAGCCACACATTCGTATTTTTCAAGTTATGCTTAAATACAGAGAGTATAGGTATATCAAGCAGTTTATAAAGAGAATTTTTCTTAAAAGTGCACACGAAAACGGCAATTAAAACAAACAACTTTTTTTAGTTATAATTGTTGAGTTGCTGCCCCGGTTCGAAGTTATTGGCATTTCTTTGTTTTTAGAAAAATTATTATAACTCTCTTTTAAGGATTATTAAAAAACAAAAATTTTCAGAATTATCTTTCAGCTTTCTAAAACATTTGTATTTATAACTATTTTTTATTTTTTCAAATAATAAAATACCGATCGATCAAAAATTTCAAACAAACATTTTGTAATAAACACCCCATCGATTTCTGAAAATAAAAACATTTATAAAATTCCTTGTAAAATTCCCACACTATCTACAGCAGTAGTCCTAAACATTTTTTTTCAATTTATTCTGCGAAGGGTGGTCATTTTGGAAATCAAAATTTTAAAAAATTGAAAGAATGTGCAGGACAAATGTTGTAGTAGGGGGTGTAGGGATTTTATAAATGTTTTGATCTCAAAAATTGATGTATTAATTTCCCCGAAGTCGTTTCACCTCAAAAAAAGGGTTTTTGAAATTTTTGATCAATCGCTATTTTGTTAGTTGAAGAAATACTTTAGATAGCTGTAAGCTCTTTGCTGTAAGATAGTTTCGAAATTTTTTGTTTCAATAGTCCTTAAAATAAGGGAGTTATGACGATCTTCAAAAAAAAACATCGAAACGCCAATATATTCAAACCGGGGCAGCAAATCAAAAATTGGAACTAAGAAAAGTTGTTTGTTTTAATGAGATCTAACTGCTGTTTTTGGGGGTAACGACTTAGTATTAACACCCTATATAATTCAAAAAATAGATGTCATGGAATAGATGGCTATAGGTAACCAATATTATATGTGACAAACGAGATTTGTTTCTAAAATTATTTAATTTCTCCCTTCAAAAATTTAATCCCTAACATCCCCTAAACCCGTTTCTCTCGTCTAGAATTTTTCAAACCGCTCTCGACGCTTCCGTTTTAAAATATGCACAAAATGAATTAAATACGCGTTCGGCAAAGTTCGGGGTGCCGTTACTACAAAAAAAAAACATTTCGAATCGCTTACTTGACTACAGGCCTAATTTTTCACATTTTCCATATTGGCTAAACTATTGCGTTGTGAGGAGGGTATCTGTGCTAGCCACAGCAATTTTTTTTAAGTATACGTGGTCCATATGTATACTGTTTACATAGTTCGGACGATGTCTATATTTGTTTACATAGCTACATTGTCATTTTTGTTTATTTTGTTTATTTAATTGTAAAAAAATTACGTTTTATAATGAATATTTTAAATTAATTAGTGTAATATTTGAAAAGTTTATCTCATGTTTTGCTCCGGTCGTAGATTAGAGTTGAGTTGATCGCTAAAAGTGAATTAACTTTGTAAACAGATGTTTGTCCTAGGTACGCGTTTAGACAAGAGAATTTTGTTTATTTTAACTAAATAATTAGGAAGTGGAATCGGAGATGGGACAAGGAAGGGAAATGTGTTAAATAGAAGAGGAAGTGTTGTAACGGGACGCCGTGGCCTTTTCGCCGCTGCTGTGTTTTGGCCGTTGGATAGAGTCGGGCCCATTTATTGGAGCCATGCATCCCACTTGTCTCACCCCCGCTCGGTTTTCAGATGTGTACTAAAGACTCAGTTTTTGTAATTATAAAGTTTATTGAAGGCTAGTTAGTGAACTAAAAGATTTTATGTAAGTCTTGTCAAGTTGAATAATTCGAGGAGGTCGTGGAGTTCGAGTTAAGGAGCACTTTTGTGTCACGTATTTGCAGAAAAGTTTACGTATTATGTAATAAAGAAGTGGAGTTTCTAAGGCGAATTCAGTTCAGTGTTTGTGGTTTTTTTGTACGCGCCCGTTTAAGGATGTGCCGCAGGTGGTAGGAGTACACAAACACACAAACAATTGCTAAAAGGGGGCATGCAATGACATAAGTTATGAATTAGTAATGTACAAAACGCCGGCATACATGCATAAAAGCGCATATTGGCGTGGTGTAGCTACATATACATTGACTCGAAGTTTCCACTCAAAACGCCCACCGATAGATAGGCAGAAATCTGTATTATTAATTTCGGATTGCATGGAAATACACCCCGCTACCTTACCGCTCCCGTGCCTGCATTCTGGCGTCGGTTTGAGTAGACCTTAAGATATAGTGCAAGAGCCAAAATGTACATATAAAAGTTACCATTAAACAATTTTTTTTCTTTCAAGTTTGGACTTGAAATTGCTGTAGCTGATTATAATTTACAGGAGTACAAAAATAACGTTAATGCCACAGGACTAAAGTGCGTCGTAATCCATTGGGTGCTTGTTGCCCAAAACGTAGTTGAGGGTCAACTACGTTTTGGGCAACAATCTACGCCCTCGGGATTAAAACATACCTTAGTGCCTTGGTATATAATAATAATATACTATTTTTAATCTGTTTTGATCAAGCGATTGTAGCATGGTATTTATCGCTGGTACTGTTGCCACTTTATTACTGTACTGTACTCTTATTCCGATTTTAACTTTCGACATTACAGTAAATGGTTTTCCCTCCGATAAATTAAAAAAGTTTTACGAAATATTAGGTCGAACAATAAAAAGTTTGTAAGTCATCGTTTATGTATTAAGAAAAAAATACATTATAAAACTTTTTATTACAGTAATTATCGTATAAATTTGTGTTGTGTTTAAATTAACAGATCGAGTCCAAATTACGATCCTGGTTATTAAGGATTTGATATGAATTGTTTTTGTGTGACTTTATTTAGGTAATTGAGCTAAGTGGACAGGTGTTTTGTGGGTGACTTAATGACTGTTTGCCATTGAAGACAGCAATACATTTCAAAAAAATTCCCTGCATGTGCTTATTATAGCGGAGCGGGTTTCCACTGTGTTGTCATTTATTTCAAATACTTCAATGTAATTCTATGCTATTGTTTAATTTCAGTGATCCAGTGTTAACCACTCATAGCAGTTTGCCTTAGATGTTAGGCGAAATAAAAGTGTGTAAAATGTATGATAAAATGCGTGAATGTTATAGGTGAAAACGAGTCGTGCATTGTGAATGAGAATAAATAGAATATGTGGGGCTTGCAAATGTCTGGATTGAGATATTTAAGTGAAAAGCTTGTAAATAGCCATGTTACCCCTCACTGGTGTAACTTCCCAATTGTTAATTTTAAACTTTAATGCGCAGATTTTAATCAAATGTCAAAGCGATTGCCCCACAATTAATTTTTAAACTTTAGTACCTCTAAATAGGTTGTGCAAACATTTTATAAGATTTTCAAAAGTGCAGGTCCTTTCTAAGTTCAAACGTGCTTTATGCTCGAAAAGAAACGAAATCGATCCACGAAAGTTTTACAAACACATTATGCAATTTAAACAACGAACTAAATCCCAATCGTATATTACATTTAAATTCTTTTCTAAACGTTGCCGTGCCTAGTATTTGAAAAAAAATCACTCTTCCAGAAGCCCCTTAAATATTTATAAAGGCACTCTTTGTGCTGACCATTACTCGCGCCTCATGAATTTTGTAATGAGATTGGTAATGTGTCACATTCGACATTTATTTTACATCATGTCCCGCGTAATTGAATTTCGCGCGGAAAGAGCGCCTGTATAAACTTCTTATGACATAATGCTTTTAGTATGCGTTCATAAACAATCCCCCATTGACCTCTTTTAAAGTCTTTTAAATAATCGCCTGCGAGCACCCTACCGAAATAAGGTAACAAGATTATAGCCGAAATTGCTCTCGTTAAATTGAAATTTTGAATCCGAAAATCTAAGGTTGGTCATTAAAACGTGATTTGTAAAAGGTGGGATATACAGATTGTCGGGATTGGATATTTCTGTCGATTGCTTGGTTCGATTGAATTTGGTTTTGATACACCTCTGCTTACCAGCACACTAAATTGAGATATTTTGAGCAGTAATTGACAAATAATCTGCACAAATCTTGAACACTGGAGCAATTCATACTACAAACGTTTCAATGAAATTAATGAATATTGAACAGTAATATTATACCAACAGTGGTTGTGGTAGGTATGTGGAACAATATTGATCAAAATTTGATTTGATTTGATTTGAAAACGAAGTTAAGAAGGAAAGGAAAGGAAAGGAAAGGAAAGGAAAACGGAAACAATATTGGAGTAGAAAAATTTTAAAACATAATAGAAGAAAATACACACAGTAACGAAAAACTGTTTTATATACTCAAAGGATTTTAATGAAAGGACTATACTTTAAAACACATCAAAGGGCAAATAGGATAAATAGAAATAATAATGGAATAATGAAGAGAAAGTATTTTCAAAAAATTGAATAATAAACAAATCGAAGTAGCTTTGGAAGAAACGATGCTCAAAAATTACTAAGACAAAGAAATAGACTCAATAAACATGGATGAAGTTGTGAATATAAAAAGTAGCAGGGCACAATAGAATAGCGCCAGAGATTCTAAAAACGTACAAGTATATGAGGCAAGGGAATAGAAATGGATCGGAATTCAAGACGCAAAACATTTCGTGACAAGTTAAGTTAAAAAGTCATCAAAGTTGCTCACCTAATTTGTTTATACGAGGTGCTAATAGTACTAGAACTAAAACGGCAAACGGTAAAAAGGTTAAAGACAATTAATTCCTGCTTTGTTGGCCGTCCAAATCCAAAGTTATAGGGTCATTTGGACATTTTCATATTGGGAAACATTGGTAACCATTGCAGTAAATAAATTAAATTGAAAGTAATAAATTGCGAGGAACCTGAAGCACGGGTTTGTTTTGAATTCCAATTCGACAACCCTCTTTCGCGATTCACTTTCAACGAGTAATATATTTCAATTGATCGATAAATGTAAGTTAATTGAAATTTTTACATTGTAACAAAATAGGAATCGAGCGTATTTGGGGATTTTGTCTAAGGAATTTACACTTAAAGTCATTCTAATATTTCTGAAGAGGTCGACTAACGGGAATTTATCCCGTGAACGAATTTGTGGAAAGAGAAAAAAAACTGGAGTTGGAACGAGATTCTTTTCAGCAATATATTCAAAACAATTCAATTTATATGAGTACTTATTTGAGAATAAACAAACCAGAGAATCAGGTTTTAATTTTTAGGTTATAAGTGGAGAGGAAGAACCAACTTCCCAAGGTTAGAGTCATCGATAATTTATTCATTATACTGAGCTAGCCGTGGTAATAATTATTTCATTACAAAAAATTAATTGTTACAGTAAAATTCTTACCCCAGTAAGTGTAATTAGCCCTTACGCTTGGTATACCCATGAAAAGGAAGACATCGCAGACTGTTCGAACGACAGGGTTTCGAAAAAAGGGATTTAAGGGGAAGTTGACACGGCGAATCAAAGGTGTTTCTGGCAAATAAAGTTATGTGACAAAATGCGATCATATAATTTGAATCCGAGATTAGTTTGATTTTGTAGCCTAATTATTTGTGTTTAAATAATAATTTTACTTGCTTAGATTTGTAATTGTAAAGGTAATTTACATGTTTAAAGATTCAATTTATTCATCTGGAAAGTGAAAAGTTTTATCTCCGGTCGTTGCTATAAGAATGTCCCTTATTGCTGTGTAGATTCATTCATTTGGAGATAAGCACGTGCTATCGTGAACTAAACGGATCTGAGTTTTTTCGACAACGAAATAATTTGATGAGATGGTTCGGAAAATAGAAAAGATGGGTAATTGGTTTAAATAGCGGAGAAAGACGTGGAATCGTTGTTTTGGTTTTCTGGTGGACGTTGAAACAACCGCTTGTTGTTTTGGTCGCTGGCGGATTTACCGTATTTGAGCGTATTATTGCAAGACAGTTCTCTTTGCCAGTGGTGACGCTTCATAGGCGAAAGTCTGTTTTGGGCTCTAAAAGATTTTATCTAATATGCCGTTTGAAGTGAATATTTAGTTGAGTTAAGTGGAAGATGGATTTTGTTTACGTTGAAATTCGGACAGACCGTTGTTACCACTCGCACTTTAGTATGGGAGGTATTGCATTGCCACTCCCCTCCTCCGCCCTTTTGACGGAAATACACGTTTGAAGCACCAGGAGTCCCGATCAAACAAAAATTCGATTATGTTGGTTTGTCTGTCGGTCCATCTGTACCCTCATTTCCGGCTAAACGGCTGAAGCGATTGGATCCAAATTTGGTACACATATTCTTAGACATAGAAGGAAGAGCTGAAAACGTTTGCGCAGAATCGCTCATGCGCAAGTGTGTTTCGTGCGTGTTTATGTGAAGCCATTCTCAGTATTGCGACGTTCCTGACGGGTACAAATTGATAATGCTGATCAAATGTAAATGTATTAATGGAGCTCTCTCCCAATGTCGCAGTACACCGGATTCAGGGTCTCGGTTAGAGCTGGGAATGGGTACAAACCATCCCGTGATACGATTTTCTGATTTGGACGGCCCGAGTTGCTCCTGGCGCCCTCCTTGCCCGTCTATTGATTGATATTGTAAATCATTCAAAAACATTGTTTATTTTATGTGTATTTTATGCCTTGTGCTTCGTCTTGGTAATTTGATTCCTAAGTGAGATGCATGAAACTCTTGCAGAATTGCCGCTTGAAGAGTCTTCGAAACAACGACTATCTTTGCGGCTATTCTTGGACACGTGTAGCAAGACTTGTAACGGTCCGTAGTCGTTTACTGCCAGACTATACCATTCACTAAGTACTTAATAATCGAGGTAATCATTTCCTGTGGAAAAAGGAAATCAGCAAAGGAACAAGTAAGTTCACTGGACCACTAATAGTGATATTTAACATATTGTGGTTTATTTGGTTCGTCGCATACCTCTCAGGTTATTTTTATTCAAGATTGGAACCCAACTTTTCGTAGATCTCTTAAGATTTAATTAAGATGTTCACCCCCTTCCCATATTTGGTTCAGTAGCATATCCTCAATCATTCTATTCAGATGTGGGTTTGATTTCTCTTTTTCTATTCTATTTTTCTATTTTCTATCGAACCCTGTTTGCACACATATTACCTGTGTATAACTCGTATGCCTGGGTTGAGTATAAAAGTTGCTTTATGCCAACCACGTTCCAGTACTTACTACTTATGAAGGAACGCAGGATCAGAGAGTTACCTCGACACTCTCCTTACAAAACTATAACGTTCCATGGTGTGCTTACGCCATTAATGCTTTCAAGCTAGTTCGTTGGATTTATCTACAAGACGTAGCACTTCTATCCAATTCATAAGTCTACTAGACAACTTAATCCTGTCGCATCGAAAGACCAGCTGAATAAGCTGATCCTAATACTGTAAATGGAGAAATTATTTCCATAATAAACACCGAATTTTAACATCAGCCACCGTAACCGTTTTAAATTTGATTTAAACGTTAAAACTCCCAGTAATCTTCCATCTTTTAGTTAGATGAGGAGCGCTTAATTAAAATTACCCGGTTGGTTTATTGATTAGCACACAACACGGTCGGACATTTCAATAATCTGATACGAAGTTGAATATAAATTCAAAGTAATTTTCAACGGAAACGAAAAAAATGGTTATTTTGCATAATTTTATTATATCTGAGAAATGAGACTTTACTTAGCATAGGTAGGTAAGTGACAATTTCGGTATGTGCGCCAAAAAACATGATCAATAGATGAATTTATAAAGCCCTCAACCCGCTCAACGTTGTTCTGGTACCTACCTGTGAATAGAAAGTCATTTTTATAAAATTTCTTTGCATTATTGATACCCCAAACCGAAATGCTGACAAGACAAATACTATTAGGTACTCCGCTTCTTGAATACTTCATTGATTGGATTGCGGTTTGTTTGATCATGAATCTGAAACGCTATAAAAAAGAAAACTTTCGTCCAATGTTTCTCCTTCAGAAGGTTTTACTAGCCTCTTGTTCCTTTAACTTAGGTATAACAACCCCCAATTGAGAAGTAATATTTTTAAAGCAAATAGTTTCGCTGATACTTCGTGTTCGTGAGTAAATTTAAATGCTTCCAAAATTACAAACTTCTGATAATCTCCTAACTAGTTTTAATTAGCTTAAATCGTATCATCGAGCTGAAATTATTTGTTAGGTAAATGTGCCGTAATTATTTGTTATTTGCGTACTTCAGGTTATGACATGGATTATCTCTTGTGTCTCGTTTGCTGATGAAATATTGAACCATTAAAATAGGCGGATTATACCCGGATATCACCTAACCACGTAAAAATTTTAATGATGCCCAGGCGAAATTTGCGTAATGTTTCGGATACATTTAAATGAATTCATTAAGCTGCCATAAAGGAGATATCGACTTAACGTTGCATTTGAAGTGCCGTAATGTTTAATTAGATTTGTTACAAACTGAAAAGTCAAAGAAACCACAATGTACTAGTGTACTTCGGTTCATCAAATGGAAATCAACAGTAAACTATAAGTTGCTCATATTTGTTTAACACATTTTGTACTACCCTTATGTTTGAGTTGAGCGAAATTTACAATTTGTACTTGCTTACATAGACGTAGAGGTTTATGTACTAAAAAAACAACAGCAAACATAAGAATTTTTCTTTTGAGCAATACGCTACTCATATAGTACCGTATAGTCGATCCGTTATTACTATTCCAATATGTAATTAACCCCACTAAATGCAGAGTTAACTTTTTTTTTACCTCACGTCGTTGATTAAACATAAACAATTCTATTAACATTGAATCCTTCACTCAACGCTATTAAACAAACTGCATCGCGTTATTGTTGACGCGCAGAATAAGAATGAACAAAATACGGTACCGCAACGGTTACCTAAGCGATTCTAGGTCGTATCGCCTACGTCAAAGAATGTTAATTAAGGTGAATTTCACTTACATCCAGTTTTGTTTACAGTAATGTTGTTTACGCCTACCTGATGCAATTAAACTGCAGTTCTAAAAATCCGATTCGATAAAATTTTTAGAACTGCAGTTTAATTGCATCTGGTAGGCGTAAACAACATTACTGTAAACAAAACTGGATGCAAGCGAAATGCACCTTAGTTAACATTCTTTGACATAGGCGATACGACCTAGAATCGCTTAACCGTTACAGTGCCGTATTTTGTTCATGCTTATTCTGCACATCAACAGTAACGCGATGCAGTTTGTTAAATACAATTGTTTATGTTTAATCGACGACGTGAGGTAAAAAAAGTTAACTGCATTTAGTGGGGTTAATTACATATCGGAATAGTAATAACGCCAACGGATCGACTATACAAAGCAATCAACTGTGTAATAAAACCTTCGGCACCTGTCCAGCTGTAGCTCAATATAACATAGGTAATAACAAGCTCTTCTATACGAAATGAATATAATTTTTCTAGGGCGCGTCCAACATACGGCACAACCCAAAATCTCGATAAGACTAATTTTATATAATAAAGCCTTGATCAACGCCATAAATCCAAAGAATTATATAACACTGCCATAACCCTGGGTACCAACAGAAAAATATAGAAGAAGAAGAATGTAGAACTCCTATCTAGGTCGTAATTTGAGCTCGACTAAACACACAATAAATAATTCACAGATGAAATAAAATTTGTTCAACAACATTAATCAAACAAGGTGACAAAAATAGGCACTCAGGACACATACACACGTCGTAACAAGCGATCGACGGAAACAATTAATTAAATTAACCTTACTTCCCTTAACCTGTTAGTTTTCTTAAATATCCGGTCGTAAATGCGATTTTCAACAAACAGAGAATAGATGTAGCTTCTGGAACTTTACTTCTTTACTTTAATTTCACTCGATTTTGAGCTTTCGCATTAGCGAAAAACGCTCGAGCGACAACACTCGGACTACTTTTTCGTAAACTTCACTTCTTTAAGTCGACTTAAACATTCACTTTAAACGACGTAATAAAAGTCCCTTTGGGCAATCAACTAACTTTCTTCTACAAAACTGTACAACTAGCAGTCCGGCGTCTTTTAACAAAATGCGCTAAAGTACCGCGGACTGCGATACGCCAAAAGCCTTCACCACAAAAATAGTCACGATTCACATCTTCCTTTACTATTTAAAACCATTAAAACCAATCAAAATTAACACCATTAAATCACATTCGCTTCAAATTCAAACAATATGATTAACGTTATGTTTAATCTCAAATATCAACCAACATTTATGGCCGTTTGCACGGACAAATTTAAGTGGAGCTTAGCTTAAGCGTAGCTTAAAGTCCATTGCAACGATTATTGAGACAATGGTTGCCATGGATTTTAAGCTATGCTTAAGCTAAGCTCCGCTTAAATTTGTCGGTGCAAACGGGCAATAACCCTTAAAAATAAATGGAATTCAACATCCAGGGTGATCCACCGTTATTTTAGGTCTTGACGTAGTTTACACAATAATACAGAAAAGCAATTTTGGGGTGTTTGGCGATCTGTTGGACCTGTAGCAGAGCATCGAAAGAGGTAAGTGAACGGTCAAATCACGTTCCAAAAGAGAACGTACAATTTCACAGTTCAAGAAGTGGAATAGCGACTAAGGTATTTACAGTTTATTGTTACTGTATGTGTTTTCTTTTAAAGAAACGGGACCAGGTTCAAGGCGAGGTTCAAGGTAACCAAAAAGGTGTCTTTTGTAGTTCAGAATTAGATAACATGTAAGACAGAAGTGTGGGAGATTTTCACTAAATTAAGTATTTCCTTGATTTTGGTTCTGTCTGTAGCGGACTGTCATGAAGACAATCAACATTGTTATAGACAATGATCTAATTTAGTCTGTAATATTTGGTAACCAATTAAATAATCAATTTTTTGTGTTCTGTTCAATGCATTATACTTAGCATCAGAGGTGTATTCTGAGGGTCATTTGTCCGTGACGCTCTCCAGCTATTACCACTTCAGGAAATACAATCATTGCCACTTCTTGAAACTTGAGGATGAAGAAATAAGCAAAGGACTAGCTGGTATAACATGAAATGAAATTATGTGAAATCTCCAAGAAAAAATGTTTTTTTTGAGTAGAGGAAATGGATAAGCATCATAAAACGGGAACAGGAGGAAGAGACCAGAATTCTTACAACCTAAAAAATTTTAAACTAGGGTTTCCTCAAACGCGGTACCGTCTTTTAGCGGTCACCAAACTACGGTGGGTAACGTCACAAAAAACGGTGCCGCGTATTACAGGGACACTGGTTTTCAACCGAACATTACCACACACCGTAACGTTTAAAACGCTCCCATCTTAATTGGAGCGGTTTTATTCCATGATCATACAGGGACACTCAGATTTTTCGTCTGTTTTCGGCAGCGTCGATGCCCGCACTTTTCTCCCCGCTTTTGTGGCGTCGCTTACCGTATTTGAACGGCACCGCTTCCGAGGAAAGACGACATTATTACGATCGGATCGGGATTATGGCATTTTACAGTCATGCCGTTTGAATTGTGCAACACACCTGCGAAGTTTGAACGTTTCATGAAAAATGTGCTAAAAGGGTAAAAGGTGTTTATTCTACCTGGCTGGACATCATTGCGGTGGGGAAGACATTCTAAGATCACGTGAAGAATTTGCGCGAGGTGTTACAGGCTTCGGTCGACAAATCTAAAACTTTCCCCAAAAAAGTGCCATATTTTCCAGAGTAAGGTTCAATATTTAGGACATGTTGGCCCGATATGCTGGAGCTTCGGGGCGAAACAGGTTCTAAGTAGGGGGCAATGTAACGATCAAGTGAGTTGACGGTGTAGACAAGCGTTGACATTAGGAGAATTTTTAATCTGTTCGTTTTCTAATAAAGTTCCAATATTGAAAAATAGTTATTTATATAACGAGAGCGCGAAGTTCAATTTTTCAATTTCAAATAACTTACCGCTAGCGTTTATACAATATTTTTTCTATAACTGAACCGATTGTTAACTAATTTGCTGTTTTAAGTTCAATTTTGTCATGTGTGCGAAATACTTGTTTTCATTGTTGAACTAACCGTTTAAAAATCTAGTACTTCGGGCGAAATTCGACAGAAAATGACAGGTTTTTGACAGTTGTAGAAAATATATATTATAAAATTCTACGTAACTCGCAGCCAACATGGCTTCACTTTTGTATTCACTTTTGTATTCGTTTTTATAGGCGTTCAGAAAGTACGTTCGGAAAATACCGTAGAACGTGTAATTTTAAGAGTGTATCTATTTTAATTAATTAAGTAGAATTTGCATAGCTCATCCTCTTTGGTACAATTCAAGCAAAGTTTATTTAATGATTTAATTTACCCTTCTGTAACTGTAATTCGTATTCGTTGTATATTTCAACATTCGTCAGTTAAAACATGTCACATACAGCCTGATTATGCATAGTAAAGGTTTAAGGGGGGTGAAAATGTGCTTAATTTAATTATTCCCTACAATAGCCCGTAATGTCAATACAATAGGGTACATTATCGCTAGTTAGCAAAATTATTGTACTATTGCATAGTTAAACTTACAGTAATGGAATTATCGAGTGCTGAAATGTACCAAATGAGAAGTAATGATATACCTACATGAAGTGATGCGTGATACCCTAGAGAATGGTGGTTGCTGTTTAATCAATGCCACGAGAGATATTAGTCTTTATCATGTCGATACGTTGTTAATTACAATTAAGGGCTTCTGTAGTGAAATTCAGTAGATTATGTAATGTAAAAGAAATGATGCATAACGACAACTCAAGGACAAGGAAGGGCTGAAGATCAAACACAACAAGAAATAATTAATGCTCTCTGTAATTTCTTATTCTGCCTCTCTCAATTACTATATTGGAAGGGTTAGTTTCATGTAAGTTAACTATACTGATCTTTAGTTCATAGAACCATTATCTGCGACTTCTTAACCAGAACATACAAAGGAAAAATAGTAACCCTGCACTCATTGTTTCATCGGAAATCTGGATTAACACTCATGATACAAGTGGCAGAGAGCACTATCGTTTGTTCAATATTCATCGCAGAAACATTATTTATTGCCAAAGGTAAGTTTTATACCCAAAACTAATATTTCAATTTTGACTTTTTTTGAGACCTAAGGGGGATAATAGCAAAATAATAAAACATTAGTTTATAATGTACAAGCGATATTATGATAGGTCTTATAATAAGAACGACTATTATAATCGCACATTATAAACTTATTGTTAGTGTGTCAAAGAGACAATTATAATATAAGACTAGTCGACTACAAAATTATTAGTTTTCACATATCAGGTTATAAATCGTGCTTAGTATAATGAATTTGTTAGAGCATTGCGTTTAAATGATTAGGACTCCTCAATATAAACTTATCTGTGTTAAGATTTGTTAAAATCCGGCGGTCCTCCAAACATTCAATTAGGAACGTCACCTCCTTGGGCCATAAATCGACTTTAATTGTGCTGTGGTTGCATCTGTATCAATAAATCATGCTTTCGCATTACAATGTGTCAATTTCAGTTACTTGTATCAAAAACATGTGTTTTAAATGTGTTTTGTGTTTACAAGTGACCGGTGAAGTTTTGAAATCTCATTCAAATGATTAAATTAGTTATAGAGCAATATTTGTGGAGTTGGAGTAATTCTCAGAATCTCCACATCTCTTAGAATTTTATTTGAATCTTTTTTTGGCCTCAACATTTACTTTGATTCTACGTAGATTCTTTAGAACCTTACTAGAGTTTTCTTATATCTTCTTATATAATAAATAACAAATCAATGTGATTTTTGTTTTGGACGAGATAAAAATTGCCTTTTTCGCATGGTCACCTCGTTATTATTTAAATTACATATAACTTATTTAAGATTAGAATATGAAAACCAGGAAAACCAAGATATTTCGAAAACTATCAGAGATAGATATAGGACATTATTATCAAAAGTTGAAGATTTTTGGAGGAGCTAAAAGGTGACAGAAAAATATACAGGATGTTCCATTTGAGATTTTTTAGTATAGGTATAGTTTTGTAACTTTGGACCTACCAAAAAAACACCCTGGAAGCTCCTTTTTTAATGTTTCATAGTATATGTATTTATTTAACTTTTACTTTACCCAGGATAAATGCATGATACAAAGAATAGGTACTCTTTGTATTCTTTGTATCATGGGATAAATGATATAGAACCTGGAGTAACAATTTTGACAATAAACTGACGCTTGCAAATGCCACATTTTTCTTACAAATCGAATTATCTTTAAAACTACTAGTTTTTAGGATATTAACCATGTAATAAAAAAAGTCGTACAATTACACGTAGAATCAAAAAATGCATTCAAATACAGGGAGTTCCATTTAAGAAATGTACCATTTTGGCGCCCTACTTTGTGATCGCACACTGTATACTTCCAAATATTTTTAGAATGTGGATTATAGTCAACCATATCATAATACAAAAGCAGTCTATCGAAAAATCTTATCTTCAAGGCATTAAGTTACCCCGCGCAATCGTTGACTCGCCCTGTAACCGAACAAAAAGTTTATCACCAAAACTCTTATATCATAGGTCATAATTTGGGCTCGATTAAACTCGAAGCTGATCATTTACGCACGATGCAAATTTACTCGACAAAATCAATTATAAAATCTGTAAAAAAACTCAGGGTCTATAAACAAAGTACATGAGATCAATTAAAACAAATTAAATTTAAAAACTCTGATTACCTTATAGTTATTAAGGTATCAAGGGCGTTATGAACTAAATAACGCCCCAGGTCAACAGTGTAGAAAACTTCAAAGAATAACAGTAGGATAATGCGACATCAACACAGGTCGTTTTATTTAGTTGTTGAAAATAAAAAGTTCGTACAGATTAATTAATTAATTAATTAAATAAATCCATATTTATAGGGTTTACAGAAATAATGCTATAGAAATAACGCCTGTTGCTACGCATAATTGGGGTTGTCATGGTGGAGTGCATTATTTGTCATTTAATTTATTTTGATTTAGGATTATTATAACTGAATAATAATCAAGTTTGACATAAAAGAGTTAATAACTCACGGTGTTAAAAAATCGCTGCGATTTCCCCTTAACAGGCACAACCAAAAATACAAGCACCAACACCTGATGATGCTACTAAATCTTCGTTTCGTTACTTTCACTTCTTGAATTAAACAAACAAGCTTTGTTGTAGTTTTAAATGCAAAAGTGACTATTTAGTAGTGGATACCTTCACTTCATCGGGTCGAAGAAATCGAAATCAAGAATAAAACCCTAAAATATATTGAAGTAGTCTAAGCAATTGAACTCCATCTATTAAATAGATCTATTAATTGTCGTATAGATAACATAACATGATAATTTTCACTCGAAAAGACTCTAAATTTGATTAAATTTTTGTGCTCTGAATTAAACAGAACGGAACAAAAATTTTAGGCTCGAAGAGATCGTGGGAACCGCACTCGCTTTCCGAAATACGCTTGTTATCACCAGACATACGTTTGCTCACGTTCGCTATGAAGCGGTACATATTGAAATTTCCTTATGTTGACCAAAATACAAATTCAAGTTGCAACAAAAGTGAGTAACATGGAGGAACATGTTAATTGCTGCATACTGCTTCCGTTATTTTACGAGGGCGGCCTGTTATATTAAAACCAGAGTTATGAAAAAAAAACATTTTGTATAGCAAACACACCAAACAGTATATCTAATTAGCTGAGTTTTGTACATAAAGCTTTATTCTACCAATTCTGGCTCTTTTCTTGTTTATCGCATCTAAATTTATGGGAATATTCCACTCACTGAAACGATCTCGGAATGGCGCACAGTATAACCATAAAATACGTTAATTTAACAAAAACATAATACAACGTATTCCCTACCGTAAAAGTGTTCCGCACGTATCATCGTAATGTATAATTATTTCTTTTATACAAAACGGCTGTACTTACAGATCTTTCTTGAATTGAGATTAAATTGTCAAGTAAATCCATTAAGATTCCCACGTTGCTTTTACCCTTTATGAACTTAACCGTTCTGTTAAGGCTAGAGTATAAGAATTAGCTTCTAGGCAAAACGGAAGCGGGGAAGGGGACGTAAAAATTGTTTAGTTAACGTTTGGCCGTTACAAAATAGATATACCCAATCGGGTCAAATAAATTTTGATTAAGGCCAGTGCCCAAACGAATGCATTAATTTAGATGATTTTTTCAGTTATAATTGAAGAAGACCCCAACTTAAGTGTGGATACCTATTATCTTTCTAAATTATTAGAAATAAATACTTTATAGCCTCACAAAACCGAATTTACGCGCCGACACGCAAAATTATTAATTTTTTTACAAGTTTGAAGTAAATAGTTCAGTTTACCCAGACTTAAGTTCAATATGTATCTTACACGTCCTAAAAAATCTCCGCTAGTGATGCATTCGTTTAGGAGCTGGCCATTGAAGGATCCCAGCCTTAGAATCCTATTATAAAAGAAATATTTAGCCGCTATGGTTATTTGTGTACTAATTTTTTTTTAAAAAGTGTAAACTCAATAAATCTCCATATAAAATGCCAAAGCGGAACTATTACCTACTCAAGCAGAAGTATATCCCCGGCCAGAGATCGTGCAAACAAAACAGCCACAAAGATTTCTAGACAAACAACCTCCGTTGAAGTGACCGAGAAAAGGAGCAGTGAAAATTTATAACCTATAAAAGGAATACCAATGGAGCGTAAGAGGTACACTGTAAACTTGCGATAAAATATGGGATCACAAGGCCAGTATCTAAAATAATCTCGTGAAATATAATTCGAGTACCTCTGTTGAGACAATAGTGCAGTGCAGTGAACTAGGAAATATAGCAATTACACGCCTTGGAGGCCATCATGTTACTAACCACCGTCGATGTACCAACTAATCAGAATTCCTTAAGATATATCATTAGCGAGTATAGATCTTCGCCATTCGGCGGGGAGTTCCTATGATGTATGGCATATAATTGTGGCTGCGAAAGCCGAATTGGGGGTTTGATTTATAATCATTTACGAATGCGTAACTGCTAACTGTATCCAGTAGATGGGAACGTATGGGGTAGAATTGGAATTAATCTTTGTTAGCTGGTTTGCGAAATCTCCAACTAAATTTAGTTAGTTTTGTGATTATGTACAATAAACTGCAAATAATATTGCCTCAAATTTGAAAGGCCAATAGTATATTACATAAAGGATTGGGGTATGGAGTAGGTACGCGGTTACTTATGCGGAATAAATCTAAGCTCTCATTTGGGATAAAACAATCGTTCTCTAGTTGTCAGACTTAATTAGAACATAAATTCCACCAATACAATATCATTTGCTATAAGTTTATCATCTATTCACTTAATCCTGCTGATCTGTTTTCTTTTTCACTATTTCTATAAAGGGGTTGAATCGTAATATGCTAATTCTTTCCCAATTTCTTGTCTCGTACATGCTTTAAAACATAAATCCTTGTGTGTCGTTGTTTTCTAACTGAACACAATCCCACTTCTAAAGACATCCGAACCCTAATTTATCATGCGCTTGCAACTTTGGGAAAATCTACGTATCGACATCGAAGACAAATGTTTATTAACGCCGTTTGTAATCCTGTATTTATATGTGATCGGAAGGGAGTCCACATAAACGATCTGATAACGACATTAGTGCAGGATTTAAAACCAATGACAAAGACGTGTAACTTTAGCGCATTTTCTATGAATTGATCAGTACTTCCCGAATGGTTATGTGACGGATTGTTTATGTGTACAAAGAAAATTAAGTTATGACATAAATGTTGTTATAAGTAAGAGATTCAGCATTGATGTTTAAAATACGCGATATGCTTGCCTTTGCTAGAACGTTGGTTAACATTTCAAAAAATATTTGTGCACCTGTATGCGATATTCCGATGAAATAAACCAATTCCAAGCTTATTGGTAGTGAGATCCTCCAGATATAAATTACATTAACACATTTGCACATATGCATGATGACCCGTTATCTTCGGTATTGACCAGATGTTCTATAATTTTAAATATCGCATTTTTCACACATCTTATAATTTAAATCAACGATTTTACACAAATGATATAATTTAAAAAAAAATCCAATTAGAAAACAATCTTAAAACAGGAAAATACGCACTTACATAACAAATTCCAATGAAATAAATTGGTAGTGAAATCCTCCAGATATAAATTAAATTAAAGCATTAGCACATATACAGAATCACCCGTTATTATCTTCAGAATTGACCAGATGTTCCTTAATTTTAAATAATGCAATTTTCGCACATCTTATAATTTAACCCAACGATTTTACACAAACGATAAAATTTTTAAAAAAATCAACAATTTTAAATAAAATATGAATTTGAATTTGAATAATATTAATATGTGTACCTTGATACTTAATAACTTGCCACCTCTTCTTTATCTTTTTGTGAAATTACTAGGTGCCGGATAGACCGGATCCGGCCGGCTAGTTTATTCCTAAAAATCATACCTCCTACATGTATAAATAATAATGCCGCCTGTAAAGTTTCTTGTCTATATTATATATATATCGTGGTGAAAACAAAGTTTTAATTATTTTACGGGTTTTCGTTATTTTTAAATGTTGCACACGCAACTTTATAACAAGTTACCGGCAAATTATGATATCGTGCTTTACGTTGTTTTGAAGTTGCGCCCCGAACTTTACATACATCACGAATTTTCGTTTCTAATTGCACTCTCTTTGTTCATTCTAATCGCACTCTATTTGCATACGCCTTGCCATTGTGCACGTGTCGCACCTCGTGTTGCAATATGTAGCGCAATGCAATCAACTCTTAACTCTATCCCAGAAATTCCTTGTGTTACCGTTTCATTGATGGATTTATATTGCAACTCTTGGTTAAGTTGTATTCTGAAGGAATTCCAATAAATGTTCGTATCCAAGGGATCAAATTTTTTTGTGGATGTTACATAAGGTTGACGTTTAGAAATGTAAGGCAAAAGTTCGAATATCCTCTAGAGGACTACAACGGCGTGTACCCATGTCATTATTTCTACATCAAAAATCTTCCCTGCAATGGCATGTCTATATACATCGCTTGTCAACTTTGATCTTTACAAATTTATTGCGCTGATTCGTATTGGGGCTCGTAGTAACAACAATATCGTAGTTCCACCCTGTACATGCAGCCATCTACAATAAAGGCTTTAAATAAGAGTTCCATTTAATTTCCGCTTAAAAATCTGAAATGCAAATTTTACGGTAACGTTTCCAATTTCCTGTAAGTAGCAGAGCAGAGCTTTGTCATTTATATTTCAAATAGAAGCCGCCGAAATACAAAGCCGGTATCAGCAGACACCGAAGCACACGGAAGAGTATTTACTGCACAATGGCATCAAAGGCCTTACGTGTAATGGATGTTGACCTAAAGTAGTTAGACTTGGGCTTACATTGTACAAATCCATTGTCATTTGTCAAGTCGTAGCTTGACAAATTTTCACTACGGGAAATGAAGCAATGTGGTAATCTACAAGCACATACAAGGTAGGGAGAGAAAGCAGTAGGTTTCGAAAAGTTGGAACTACGCTTGAAAACAAATGATCTGTTGGTAACGCCGTGGGGGAAATTACCCCAACATTTAATTTTACGGTGTGGTTATATAATTTTAAACTCAAAAGCGAGAAAACAAAATGAATTAACTTGAAGACATTGTTCTATTAAGCCTGTAACTTTGCGGTTCGTTGTGTAAATTCGTTTTCATGCGCAAGCTTCCATTACGCGAGTTTTATAAGCTTTTAGCTTGACATCTGTTATTGAAAGTAACGATGCGCGCTTGACTAAGTAGCTTCAATGAAAGCTCTTTTTGGTAGCGTTTTATTTCAGTTTAGTTTAGGCTTAAATACATAAAACCCATGGCTTTGGGAAAGTCTTTATTCGTTATGCTGTTGGAAGGGGATTCTCTCAATTACATCGGACTTGATTACAGTGTTCTGTCATTTATAAATTGTTTAATTCTTCTAATAATTAAATTCAATGAAAAATACACACAACTACATTTTTGACCCTGTTGTAAATTGCATTCTTCAAGCATTTTAAGAGTTTGACGTAGAAACGCCTATGTGAACAATTGACTAATAGCTCAGTGGTTTGCCACTTGACTGATGGGCAACTTGTGATCCCGGTGAATACAACCAATCTTAGATATACAGGGTGGTGACTTGCGTAACGCATCGTAGGGATTTCAATGTAAAATTCATAATATGCGATTATTGGCTCCCCAAATTATTTTAGAGCAAAAATGTATTAAGGTTTTTTTGTAGAAAAACTTTTTTACGTCAATCAACCGTATTAGTTTTCAATTTTTTGCATAATAAAGACGGAAAATTGGAAGAATAAAACACCCATCTTTTTCAATAATCTGTGATGCCATGGAATTTTATAACACAAAAACTACGCCAATATCCGTCATGCCATGGAATGTTTGCTATCAAACAAATCAAATTCTATCAAAAAGTATTATATTTAACACAGCGAATTCAACATAATGAAAGACTAAGTTACTAAAAACGGTTTTCTAATATAACAATTTACAATAAATGTTCGAATAAGTCACCATTAAACTGCAATACAGTAACCAAGTCGATCATAATAGTATATTAAATAACAAGGGATTAAAAAGAGTTTTTGTTCCTGAAAGAATGGTTTAATATTCTTGAGGGAACAAAAACTAGTTTAATCCAGTGTTACTTATACTATTTTTTCCAATAACGACCGATCTGAATCCATTTGAAAATTAATATGCTATAAAAGCTACGAAAAAGTAAGGTAGGCTTTTTAGGATGTCATAGTTACGCTCGTTCGTAACTGTCAACAAAAATTAAGAATTTTTTATTTTGGTAAAATCATGCCTGTAAACCCTTCTAAAAATATTGAAGACGAAAGTGACGAAGCATATGAAGGCGCTTCTTTCATCCTCTAAGATGTCACTTGCTGATAAAGGTTAGTTTGTGTAAAACATTGCATGCTCATTCTTCCAAAATTTATAATTTTATAATTAAAAATCATTTAAACTTTGGCAGCCATTACAATTATTGGTTAACTTCTTCGTTAGCTGCTGATGAGGAAGCCTATTTTTTATCTCTTTTACTACGAGTTGCTCCCTTTGGCAAATGAATTTTAATTTAAACTTGTTATTTATTGTTTTGTAACATTTTGAAAACCATTTATTATTTTTGTTGCCATCTATTTCATTTACTCTTTGACTACAATTATTGTTTATATTCATTTTCATTACCCTTTCAGCTTTATTAAGGATATACCAAGGATGTCATGTCTGGCTTGTTCGCCTTCAATTTGTATTCTCCTCCTTTCAAATTTTGAATGACTTAGTGGCACATATCCGGTTTACTTATTCATATTTGCTCTGTTGATTAGCTGTAAAAAAACACCGACAAAACCTCTTCTTTTCCTGAGCTTACCGTGTTTAATGAAAGGTAATTTTGTTGCGTGTGCTCAATGTGCATGTAACAGTATTTATTCTTACCCAAAATCATCCTGAAACCATTTTCATGCCTACTTTCTGTCAGGAAATTTTGGTTTCCATGACAGAGCCAGAGCAGACTGCGTTTCCTGCCGCTTGTCACTTTACCGGCCGCACCGTCACTTTACCGGCCGCATTTTTGACATTTCCAACTGTCTTTAATGACTCCTGTCATCACTGACAAATTGACATCGAAGGTTATATATAAAAGTTGAAATTTTGTATTAAAAGACGATTTCGGGTAAAATTTAATACAAAACTCGTTAGTAAAATGTCATTTTCCTGACTTTTATGTAAATAACTATTTTTTATTTATTTATTTCCCTTTATTTTTGAGAGAGCGGGGTTTCAGCCAAGGCTTCTCTACTAACCCAACCCACTATACATTTACAAATATCCATGCCCGAACCCGGATTCGAACCAGGGACCCTTGGCACTACATTCCAGCTTCAACTGAACTGCGCAATACGGGCCGACAAGTATTTATTTAAACTGTAGCAGTGATAACTAGGCCTCCGAAGAAACCCGAGGTTTTCCTTCAGATTAAATTTTACCATCACCCAGACATAACACTTTGTCTAACGTGCCAAAAAAATGGCGATGGCAAAATTTAAATTGGTAAATTTCATGTGTTCCGGTGCTGATAACGACGAGGCAGGTATATCGCAGAATTGCGCGTTTCGTGTTGTAGTGGGGACGTTCCATCATGATTAGCGATTTATTTAAAAATTCTTCAAGGAGTTTATTTTATGGCGGAATGGTGTTCCCTTAAATACTGGAAACAACAAGAAAACGAGGCTGTTAGTTTCGCGACGGTTGAAGAGCGTGTACATTTGTTTACGCTAAATTCTCGGGCAGCCAAGCCTAGTTGTTTAGTTAAAGACGCAGTTCGTCATTTTTATAATAAATTTGTGCAGAAACAAGTTAACCAGCTGTGTGAGAAGTTTAATGCGTGATTGTCAGCGAGGCCTTTCGTTAAGATTCTGTGTTTATTAAATGTTAAAAGTTTCTACCGTCCGAACAGCCACTGAAAATTCGCCATCTTGTTCATTAAAGCAGTTTTGTTTGTCATCTAATTCTATTTTATAACGTAAAGTGAAGCTTAGCTATCCGCGTTTGTGTGTGAGTTAAGTGCGCCTAGTATCTCAAACTTCGCATTATTTGGATTATTTGAAATAAAGACCGTAAGTAATTTTAAGATTCTTATATTAATTGTCGACTCCTGGCGCGGGGGGTAATATATCCGAACAAGCTTGTAGCTTTTATTTCTTTCATGTGTTTCGTTATAAATTTTTCTCAATGTCAACGAATTAATTGCGTGTTTATTTGAATCCAAAGTGCGACCCAGGTAGCTTTCATGTCAGAATTTCATTTTCGTGCTATGTCAGGTGTTATGAAAATTGATGTAGTTAATTCTTTGGAATTTTCGGAATTTGATCGAGGCGACTACGTCTCCTAAATTATTAATAATTTCAACATCTCGCGACAAATTTGATTATACAAAGGAATATAATGCTGCTTTCCCATTTCGCTAATTTATGTAGACGCAATATGTCTCAAAAGATTGGCCGTCTTTGAGATTGCATTCTGTGTAGGTACCTGCCTTATGCACGAAAGAGTCTTAACGGTTTTGCGACGTTAAGAGTACCTATACTTTTACGAATCTGCTGTAATGGATTGGAAACCTTTCAGCTAGTTTCTATCCTTCCGTACGGGCCATTAATTAATCGATCTCGTCTTTTCTGGAACCTCGGAAACTCCCTTGTCGGGCACGGTGTGTCTGCACAAGGCAACACGGCATCAGAACGAATTGCATTTCTGCCATCTCAGTATCAAATTTTGTTGTTTCCGACTGGGTTCCGACTCTTTTGGAGTTTCATTTATCATTTCGATTTTTCAGTTTTCTCTGTAACTTTCAGCCATCCCAACGGATTATTAATCGAAGATTTTACATGGCTTTACGGTACGAATTTATCTTTGGCTTTTGTAGTCTTACTCTCTGTATTATTTTTAGGCTTTTGCATTATTTGTTGAATACAATTTCAACCACTCAACTTTACCGACAGTCAAGGGATCTGAACGGCTTATTCTTCCATAATAATTTATCACGAAGTGTCCAACATCACATCTACAAACTTTGAAGAATAATTTTCATTTCCAAGGGGGTAGCCTTAGTTTATAAGAAATTTCGTTTTATCAAAACTGAACTTTAATGCCGGTATTTATTTAACTTAACCTCATTCAATTTACTTGCATTAGTTTACAAAGAGTCTACGTATCAAGTAAGTACCACAGATAGTATATTTAAATCTGTGTAAGTACTTTTCATTAAGTGCTTTCTATTGTTGTCACGAAATAGAACGAGTCGTACAAATAGTGCATTCCATTTAATATTTCTTTTGCGCCACTCGATTTAGATCATCGTGGAAGACTCGAGCTCTAACTCTCTTGCGTCGATTACTTTTATTTTATTGTATTTATCTGTTTGATAAAAAATTTTAAAATCGTGTTCACCATTAACTTTTAATTATTAACGTCAGTAAACAAAATTTTCTTATTACTCCAGTCTCTTAAAAAGAAGCAATTTACACACAACAACAAAAATGAAAAGTTACAGTACCTTCAACCTAATGTTCCCTGGAATAGATGGTTTTAGTTTTTCTCAGTAACGGTACAGCTCTTTGTGTACAAGTGATACCCCTAAATTACTCTGTGCTTTTCGGGTATTGTGTGGTTTTTACTATCTACTACCAGGACTTAACGGATAATAGTGTAATCGAAATTACTACTGCTAGTGACTTTAATTGTTCCATAAAACACCTGTTTTGAGGCAGTCAGACTAACTCATGGGATTTTTCATTACCTTTCGTTCCAGCGCGCTTTTTGATCGATGCGATTTCAAGGGTGTTGCTGCTTGCTACTGATCAAAAGGCATTACACTGAACTCAATCACCAGAGCTGGTTCGTTGAAATGAAAGGACATCATACCCCTACTTCCGTCAATTTCAAATATATCGTCAATAAGGAACGCTTGAGATGCCCCCTTTTCCCTAACAAAATTACACGCAAAAGAAATCGTGCACGTGATCCTTTGTTTTCAGAGCCAAACACACGTGCGTCTTGAGATCAATTAATTTTCGCGATACGACCAGATGTTTCTTAATTTTAAGCAGCGCAATTTTCATATCTTACAATTTAAATAAACAAATTTACATTAACAAGCAATTATTCAATTAAAAACAATTGCAAAAATTGTAAAATGGGCACTAAAATAACAAATTCCGATGGAATAAACCAATTCTGTGCTTATTCGTCCTCCAGAATTAAATTACATAAAAAAATAGCATATGTACACGTTATTATTTACACACCAATACTTGTATAAAATTTAAAGGAAGCCGAAGTCAACTGACCCAAACTACTTTCGGTTGCATTAGTCCCCTAAACGACAATCTCTTCTTTACACACTTATTTTAGGTCTTTATAGGATCTGCATGAAACCACAAAAATGGGTTTAATTTGAACAGTGTTTATTTTTATCTATCCAGTTAAAATGCCACAAAAATTTTAGTCGTTGATTCACTTACTATTTACTTTCAGTATCGAGTAATTTTCAAACGTTTCGCTTAGAAGATTTTATTTGAAATAGAACTTACCTAACAGGCTGAACTTATGATAGTAAGTTCTAAACAAAAACCATTAACTAACGGGTATTATACTCGTATCTATTGTAGAACACGTGATTTTAGTGTTTTATACGGGAGAAGCAACCTTATGAACAAATTAATTACCTCGCTCAAGCACAGAATAAATTAGTACAGCAAGATATATTACCGGAAGATACAGAAATAATGGAAACAGTAGAGGTAGAGACGTCTTTAGATTTTCATCATGTAAGACACATCTAATTTAATTAAAACTAGTGTCAAAACCTTCTGCTGCCAATTACGAGAACAATACGAAATAGAGAAATATTTAATTTATACGGTTTGGAAATTGAAATGGATTTATGTAACATCAGAAATGCAACTGAATAATTCTGTCTATAGGATCGCATACATAATTTATAGAACGAAAACTTAAGGCGCGTCTATTGCAATTTGATGTGTTTATGAATTATGCACAATATATTTCAGAACTGAACGACGTTGCTCAGACAGCCATCACTGTCGATTTCGTGGCCATTACTTTTACTTTTCTTTGTTTTCTAAGCTTTTATTATTAGGTTTATTCGAATCTGCTAATATTAACAGTATGTTTAGTCTTTCTTCGCTGCTTAAGCAGGTATATATTATCATGTGATCATAAATATGTATTTATTTATTTTATTTTTGGTCTTTATTTTTAAATGAACGGGGTTTCAGTACCGCAGTCTAGCTTCCACTCCACTGTGCCGCACAGGACGGCCAAACTGGAATTTCGCAAATTTAAAGTTGTGATCACCAACTACTAACAGTACTTCATTCCTGCTATGCACGCATACAAATTTGATTCGATGACTTACGCTTCTTAAGATCGATGAACTTTCCATGACAAGTTTTAAAGCGAGGGGGCAGTGGCCGAATCTACGATACTCTCCCCCATGGTAAATCATTGATGGCATACTTTGAAATCGCGGTAAGAACGGATCGTCATTCTGTTAGAAGCAAGAAGCTACAAATGATCTAGGGACTTTTTTTAAAAGAATGCAACGTTCATTTCGTACAAAGTCTCTTCGAATTTAAAATTAGCTTTGAGAATCAGCGTGTAACGTTTAGGGATTTTAAGCAAACTTCAAAGCATTTAATTTATTGCTATCTAAAGAAACTCAAGTACAATGTAATAAAACTCTCATTTATTTCATATTTATATTGCGATCCGAAAACATAATTTAATATTAGTTTACTGTATTCTGCGTTGTCTTGGGCCGTGTTTTACTCTATAGGATGATGTTCCAGAAAGCCAGAAAATCTTAACTTTTGTAAGAAGAATAGATCACATTTCGCCTGACGGGTAGTTTCTTATACCGACAAACACCCAGGTAGCGTGACTAATTCATAGAACGTTCTCCAACATCCCTTTTCTTCCGTGCTGTTGCTAAGAAGTGTTTTCACATATTTTAAATTTATTATGCTTGCCATAATGTACAATGACCGGACATACCACCGTACCGTAAAGCTAAAACCATTTCGCGCCTCTTTAAATTCTCACAGTTAAAAGGGAACAGTTTCCATACGTTTGGCCTTTGTTGATATTTTACAGCCTTTGAGTTCCTCCTTCCTCAAGTACCACCATCAGCATACAAAATCGGCCGTATTCAGTGTGCTTCCCGATCCCCATTGTGTCAGTAACGCTGGTCTGGGTCTGCTCATATTCAAGTGATATTTTGTCTTCAGTTTTTCAGTACCTGCACAGTGTTAAAGGAGTGTCAAAATACTGATTACTTTCGAATACATTTCGACTATAATAGATACATTGAATAAGCAATTATAGGTAGGTACTTTACGTACTTATTCAATGGTAGTAGTTTGATTTTTATAACATTCTTGAGCAACTGCGCCGTTTCAAAAAATAAGTTTTCCATTGCTGGGGAGACACGCCCATCATTAGGTACGCTTTTCATTTACGAATTAAAGTCGGTCTAGGACATTTTGGCGCGGTAACTTTGGGGCGGCTAGCTTGGCACCCCAAATAAGCTCTGTAAGCATTTCTTTCTTGCAAGGATTTTGTTTTAATTGTTTCATGTGTTTCGAAATCATTTCTTAATTGTATGTTTATTCGAATTCATTGTGGGACCCAGATAGAGTGTTCATGTTAGATCTTTCTATTGGTGCACAAGATTTATTTCAGGGGTTAATCAAAAGTTGTGTAATAAATTCTATGGAATTTTCGGAAGTTGATCGATAAGTCTCTCGATTTGAGAAATTTTAAGTGAAAATACTAGGATTTTTCTTCTAATAGCAGATGCAGGATGTGTACTAGGAGTGATTAAAATAGTATATTAAGATACAAGTGTATAATCAAGTCTTTAAAGCACGCGCAACGAGTTTAAGGGCACGACGCAAAGCGGAGTGCCTTTAACGCTGCAAGTGCTTTAAAGACCAATTATACACGTGTATCTTATAGTATTTTTTATTATACCTGCAGTATAATTTAAAAATAGGTAATACAATGAAGTCATATTGACGTTATACTCGAATCATTGAGTTAGAAAACTAATGGAGGGAATATAATGGTAGAGGGGGTAAGAATTTTTGTAGACGGAAGTTGCCACAGATAGAGGCCACTCGCGTGGATAGGTTCCCGTGAAGGTACATTTTGGCCCACATTATTTGACATATGAAAACGCGGGTCCTGTCACTGTCAGTTTTCCACCAAATTCAAATTTTATTAAATTTGCCATTTTAAAGTACCTAATAATTTCGGATCGGTTTGTGCTCTCGTTTATAACTAACTGCCGCCATAGAGTAAATAATTATTTACTCTATGCTGCCGCATAGTGTTTTTATCACACGCAATTTTGTGAATTGAGAATGATTAGCTGCGTATCATGCAAAATTTCTCATAAAGGGAAGAAACAGGGCATTTCCTTTCATCGGTAAGACATGTCATCTATCATGTTGTAGGCGAGGTTGTTAGGTACCTAGTTTATGTTTCTTAGTTTTCCAAACGAACCAGTACTTCGAGCAAAATGATTACCTAACATTTGTAAATATATCTCAAGAACAGCTCTCGAAATTTACTTTTGTGCTCACAACGCTTCATTGACTGTGATTTCGACCAAAGGTTGCACCGGAAAATGTTCATCAAAGATCTCGTCAAATATGCAGTAAGTACTATCAAAACTTGTAATGAACCTGAGACCAACCAATCAATTGTAGCTATTGATCAACACAGTGAATTTAATGGGAGTTGTCAAGTTGTAGTGGCTATAGTAAACTGGCCTTAATTATACTACTGGAACACATCGATGTATATTTAGATTTGTAATCAATGATTATATTAAATCTGCATACTTTCCCATCCTTGTCTATTTTGTTTACTTTACCACGAGCACGAGCATATATTTTACTCCTTCTATACGTTTTTTTTTGTTATTATTCCTATTAGTGGAAAGAAAATTATATCTCTACGCCACTGAAGTGAGACAATGATAACGGAAGTGGTGTGGTCTCGGGTGTGGTACTTTAATCACAGTTAGAGGCCACGTTTGGTTCCCGTGGTCTACGTCTGGCCAAGCATTTGATTCCCTCCATTACTTTTCTAACTCAATGACTCGAATACATGTCTAATTAAGTGGGCTGGGTGTTCGTAATTTCACGATTGCCATGGAAATGTCACTTGACGTTTGCTTATAAAAATCATCGTCTTGGTAAATTAAACGATTTCCATTGACAATTCAACTCATGTATAAAAAATCACATAAGCCGCAGTGTAATTGTCACTTTGACAGCGGCAAAAGTTACCTGCAACTTTTCCAGCGACAAATGCACTAGTCGTTTTTTCACTTATTCATTTTCGAACCAATAATCGCATTATCCTTACCCATATGACTAGTTTGACGTCTGTCAATAATTGATTAGTTTGGTGAATTTCTTGTTCGTTAAATTGTCCTGCCGAATTACACTCGAGGTTTGTATTTAAACCGAGTAAATTTGGGATGTTGCAATTAAAATCTGTTTCCTTTTAGCAATTGAACTCGAAAAACTGTCAACCTAAAAATGCTCCACCTTCGGTGTCGCATTTTTATTAGTTGACAGTTTTTCTCGTCTAATTGCTAGGCAACAGATTTTCATTACCTAAACAACCCAAATTTACTCGGTAAAATACAAACCTCTTGTGCAATTATAAGTGAAAAAAATAATACACCGTCCATTAAATCGGTTGTTGTAAAATCTAAACAAACGTTGGTAGGTGTAAAATCCAACTCCAGTAAAGCCTATTATAAAGAATATGAAAAGTTGTTTCCATGGATGAATAGGAAGTTACTTACGAATACGGTCTTAAATTAATCAATAATGCTGGCATACATGAAGGAAATGTCAAAGGTATTTAAATCTTCTATATTTTGGTGCATTCATTCAAAACTTCAAAGCAATGATTAAAAAGTGGAACAGATTTGGAAGCATACCCTAAATTACGCGCGTTTGTGAAAGCTTCAACCAAAGGATAGGTACAAAAGCCAAAGAAATGTTCTGAATTTACAGAAAGCGACTTAGGAAGATTTTTTATTTCACCCAGATGACAGTTTCAAAAGTCATACTTGAAGTATCGTTACTTAGCAACTTTAAAGCACGTGTGTTTTAAAGGCCCTTTTTCGCACGCATTTGAGTGTTTAAAACGGAGATTGTGATTCAGGTATAATAAAAAAATATATAGTTTCAATTTTGATTGGTTTTGCGCTAGGTGGACAGGTGTTTTATGGGTAGCGTAGTGATCGCAGGATATTGTACCGGGTGACCCAATAAGGCTGTTCCTCAGCCATATCTCGGGAACCGTTCGTCGTATGACAGGGGTAATCGGCTATGGCCTTTTTTTGCATGTCCACCTCACTATTATGTAAATTACATATAACTTATTTAAGATTAGAATGTAAAACCCAGGAAAACCAAGATATTTCTAAAACTATCAGGGATAGGTATAGTTCTAAAACTATCAGAGATAGGTATAGGACATAAAAGTTGAAGGTTTTTGGACGAGCTAAATGATACAGAAAAATATACAGGGTGTTCCATTTAAAAAAATGAGATTTTTAATTCGAAGTTTTGCAACTTTGGACCTACCAAAAAAACACCCTGTAAGCTATATTTTTAATGTTTCATAGTAGATGTATTTATTTGACTTTTACTTAACCCAGGATAAGATATAAAACCTGGAATCAAAATTTAAGTAATTAATTTTGACAATATACTGACGCTTGCAAATGACCAATTTTTCTTAAAAATCGAATTATCTTTAAAACTACTAGCTTTCCGGATATTAACCATATCATAAAAAAGACGTACAATTACACGTAGAATTCAAAAATGCATTCAAATACAGGGGGTTCTATTTAAAAAATGTACCATTTGGGCGCCTTACTTTGTGGGCTCACCCTGTATAATTCCAAATATTTTTAAAATGTGGAGAATATTCAAACGAAAGTTGTGGCATGATGTGTTGCCTAACGTATGCATTTATTGGCGCTTATAGCAGGGTTCTTAAATAGTTCTGTAGACGTACTAACAGATAGAGACCATTTTTAGCGCATTTTTGCAAAAAATTTTTTTGTAAAAAGTAGCTTTTAATCTCACTTTGGCTGGCTGGCTGGCTGGCCGGCTGGTCGGCTGGCTGGCTGGCAGAAAATGCGCGCCCGTAGAAAAACGCTTGTAAAAAGACAAGGAGTGTACATGTAACTATCGGGGCCGTGTAATTAAGAACGTTAGGGATGGGGCTACCAGATTTGGAGTTGACGACATCTGGAGATTTTTCAGTTTTTATCTATCTTCTTCTACAGTTTTTCTCCGATTGTTTTCAAATTGGTGTCGTCGGGAAGATCTTGTCAACGCGCACAACTCCTGCGTGGAGGAATTTTGTTTTTTTTTTCCTAGGGGCGAAATAAACCACCTTTTGCGCGGCGCGCTTCGAGGGGTAGTCGACTTTGGGCGCCCAAAAGTTTCTTACAGCGCGAATCGCGGTCTCTCTTTCTCGTGTCACTAATAGAAGGTCGAGCTATGTGAAGTACCCAAAAGTTGAATACGATTTTATGCCGGCATTTTAGCGAAATCTACCAAAATGTGAATTACGAATGAACGGGACGTCGGAACTGTGTATCGACAAAGGGAATGTGGTAACCCCCGACGAGATCTTACTGATGGTGGAGTCGAAACTTCAAATCCGAATTGTTGCGGGAGATCAGAAGTGGGTGTCGACAAAGGGAATATGGTAACCCCCAAAGGATTTTACTGATGGTGGAGTCAAAACTTCAAACGCGAATTGCGAGTGCACGGTAAGTGAGAAAATGGTACCGACAAAGTGAACGTGGTAGCTTTCGGCAAGATCTTATTGATGGTGGAGTCAATATTGGTTAATAAAACACTGATCTGCCACACAAAAATGCGCTGAAGTCTCTTCGATCTCACACGAGGACTTTGATCATTTTTTCCTCTCATATTTTAAGGGCATAAAACGAAATTTACCTATACTACATGACTGATTAATTATATTACAGAGAAATGACGTAAACAGCCATTCCAAACAACACACATAATTATTGCATTTATTGTGCGCCGACTACTATTCCAATTATTGGGAATTAGTGGCCCGAATGAGTAGTTAAAAACCTTCCGCACCGATGATTATAAAAATAGAGATAAAAGTGTTTATGCGTTAACCCTTTTCAGAGCAATACTCTCCCGTCAAGTGGGAATTAAATAACAAACAAATTTATCCACACTCGGTTCGGCAAATTTAGAGCCTACACGTTTAATGAAAAAGTAGAGCCGAAAGCGAAATGTTCGTTTGCCCATAATAAATATGTAAATCTGCTCCAAAATGACTGAGAAATATCGGCATCCAATAAAATTTAACTCATTTGCACATTAAAAATACGACTTGCTAAACACCTGAATTTATTATTTATATAATTAGATCTCACATCAATTCTTTCGTATTAGTTGAATCGCAATTTTGCTGCGTTTGCTACACTCCACCATATTGGTTCCATTAAATGCGATAAGTAGTCTTATTGAAAGTTGAAATTAAATGTTACATTATCTTCTAATCCGTATAGTTAATGCAATATTTAAGCATGTCTAACAATTTCGAACCCGGATTATCTAGAATTCTAGACCTAGAGTATCCTAAACTAACAAGAATGTGGTGATATCAAGGAACATTGATTGCCTTTCGCTAGTTGCGTTCAACGAAAAAATACCTACAACGGAAAAAAATAATGTAGGATTATTATACGAGTAGGTATGTAAGAGGAATTGAGGTACGTGGCCAAGTACTTTAAATTCAGAGCCAAGTAGTGTCATTTTACTGACAAGATTTGTATTATATTTTTCCCGAAGTCCCCTTTGTTTGAATATAAAATGTGTAATCATATAAATTTCTTATTAATATTGTTGTGTCAGTTTTGACAGGACTCGGGTCAAGTGACAGGAGACAGGGAAAGTTCTCAGTCAGGAAAAGTGTAACTGCCACTGTCATGGAAACGTAAATTTCCTGACATAAATTAGGCATGAAAATGAAAGTTTCATAACGATTTCGGGAAAAATAAATTTACTACATCTTAAAGCGTTTGGCCCATTTCAGTTACCTAATTATATAATGCTTTGGGCAAGTTGTAATTTACAAAGTGAGATGTTCTACGTAATTAATTTTCATTTACAGAGGCCTCCTTTTGCAATAGATTCTATTCGAATTTTTTCTCCCCCGTTAACGGAAGCGGAATGAAATTACTGGTTTCGCGAATGTGGTAAATGAAAAAATAAATTACAAGTTAAATAATCAGGTACGCATGAAACGCGCACACTACAATGGAACCAGACAAAGGGACACAGTTCTGAATTGGAAAGCTCGAAACAGTGATGTACCTACCTATGAATTTTTGTGCTCTCTATTGATTGACTTAATCGTCATTCATTTCAGATGACCGTGTAGTGGGAGAATGTTTTTTAAAGAGTCGCAATGCAGCTTCATTTTAAAAATCAGTATTATTTAAAACCACATAATAGGAAAACCTTAAACAACGTCAGTGTAAATTCCGTAGGGCAGCAGGAGTCACCTTTGTCAGTTATAGTTAAAATAGAGCTTATGTTTTAAACAATTTAGTTTTTCTTGTTAAAAAAATTATAATGATGGTATTCCACAATAATACGCGGTAAGCACGCATGCGCGTCCTAAAAAACATATATTATTTATTATACTTGAATCACAATCTCCGTTTTAAACACTCAAATGCGTGCGAAAAAAAGGCCTTTTTGCACGATCGGTTATAGTCGGCTACTTACTAATTCATTTTCAAGGCGGTAAGGTGCACTTACCAACCTAGGGCGGTAAGTGTATCATAGCAACGTGCTTAGCAACCAAGTGACAGTAACAGTAACATGCGACAAGTAGGATATGTGTCAAAAATCAAATTATTGTTTATTAATGTGGAAGTTAAATGTACAATTTGCAAGTTACAAAAATTAGTTCGGGAATTAGACAGGCAATTGGAAAACACGGTGTTTACAGATTCTTCACACTCAGCAGTCGATAGAGGATTTGAATTAGTACGGTATGAAATAGCAGGTTCTGTTGATGGCAACGAAGATGATGAAGGGTTCCCTGGAGTTCAACATAAAATCTTCTGAGCGGTTTCAATCTTGTTAGTTAATGACTCACCAAGTACGTGTCATCGGGTGCTTCCGTAAGAAATTTATGGAAATCTGCTTTAGAAAAAACGCTAGATTTTTTTGGCTGATACCAAACGTTCTTTCTTTTCAAAAATGCTATCAGCGTACTGTATTTAGAAATATCAACACACCTTCTTAGAAAAATCATATTTTCAACATGGAATAATCACACCATAAGCCATTTCAATCCTTCACTACGTTGAACAAAATATGCTAACACAATTTTTTCACTTATGTCAGTTTGACATTTACTTTCACACCATTTAAGGAAAGAATCATATGCGGCTTCATATCTACTTTTAAATTTTTCGGGAATGATCGATGCGCAGCCAATACTCCATGCAGCTTCTATTTCGAAATCTTCTGAATCATTTAGGTATGTTCACTTAGTCTCAACCAAACCACGTTTCGCGCACGTGTTGTTTTGTTTTCAAAAACAGAAACGTAACTGTAGCAACCCACAAAAATTACTGAACCCATTGTGATGCTACCACATTGATACATTCGAATTTAGTTTATATCAATTATAAATTGATCGTGCAAAAAATAGCGTAAGCACCACGGTCAGTAGGTGCTTAACCGATTTCGGATAATATTGCAAACCTCGAGCTGCGCTCTCGGTTTGCAATTATTATCCTCAACCAGTAAAGTACACCTACTGACCTTAATACTTAATATACTATAAAACCCCTGCTTACCTGTACAATAAAATTTCGTACCGAACGGACGTACATAATGTGAATATTAGGTTCAAAGGAAGCCTATCAATTATTAAACACAGAACGTCCCTTTTTAAAAGATCTTTCAGTTATCAAATTGCCAATCTTTATAATAGTCTTCCGAGTTCGCTTACATCGCTTCATATGAAACCGTTTAAAAGAATATTCAAGCAAACATTAAACTGTCGTTCTAGGAGATAATGCCAAGTTTCGTTTGGTTCCAGTTTTATTTTATTTACTCTTAATAGCATTTTTCTTTATTCCCACTGTGTGTTTCTGTATTGTTCTTCATACTTTTTCTTTCATCCTCTCGCCAGGGCATATTATACGTAATTTACATTGTCTAAGTAAACCTTGCAACTTGTCATCTTTTTCTTTTCTTTTTGGTTAGTTATGTTTTCGTGGTTAGGTGGAAGATCAGCAAGAGGAGCTGTCTCCCAATGCTGAACCTCGCCACTAGGTTTCTTTACCTTAATTGAAATTTTTGTTTTACATTTACTTTATATATTTATGCAAGGTAATGAAATAAAGGCATTTATTATTATTATTAATCAGAAATGTATTCGGGTAGAAAGTCGATATGTCGATAATTTCCCTTATTTTTAAACTATATTGCAGGTACAATAAAGATACTATAAGAAACACGTGTATAATTGGTCTTTAAAACACTTACAATCTTATTATACACTTTATTTCTTAATATACTATTAAAGCACAAATTTTGATTTTATAAATTCTTAGAAGCCTCTTAAGTATTTGAAAAGTTGTCAATTTCTAATACTCGCTTTCAATGATCCGGCTTTTGAAGACGAGGGAAAATTTGAAGATCTCTCAAAGCTTCGGGAAAGCTCTTAGGAACCCTCTAAGACTCATTTTGAGGTCTAAAGACATTTAAGTGCTCTTAACTTGCGCATTCATAAAGCGCGTGAACATTTTTAAACGTTATTGATAACTTTCAAAAAGTAAAAGCCAATGAAAGACCCTCAAAGCCTCGGGAGAGCTGTTGAAGTCTTTGTCAGACTCAGAGAACCAATAGAAATGGTTGCGATATTAGATCTCTCTTGCGAAAAGGACGCGTAGTAAATAATTTGCTTCACACTAGTTCAAATTTGTTTTTTGTTCGGTATTTAAAAGCAGAGTACATTGCCGACGCACAAAAAAGTGTTCAAAGACACCGCAAAAATTATTGAAACAATTGTTTCCGAGAGCACTGTTAGAATAAGTTACGAGTAGTTGCACAAAACTTACAATTACACATTTAAAACCTGCCACCGTTACCAAATTTAAATATTAATCAAAATACAAAATAAAAAAAAATAAAAAAGTGTTATTGACAAGACAATGGCCGCTACAACCACATTGACTTTTAAAACACGCCAGTATTTTTACTGCCAGTCCGAAGCCTGGATGAAATGTGAAGGAAAATAACTATGCGTCCTTTTGTTGCGCGTCAAATTTTACATGTGCCCAAATTTGATGCATCCTAATATCTGCGTCCTTTTGTCGCGCATCCAAATACCCGTGTCCTTTTGTCGCGACACCTAAGGACAGTGTTAAATTAACAGATAGAGAGTAAAGAAAATCGAAAATGGAAGCTAACTTTAGTTCCATTGATATATTACCTTAAAAAATTTCTAAAAGTGGATGTGGGATTATAGCTGTTAATTAATTTTTAACATTCTATAGAATCAGGAGCTCGTTGCGCAATAATAAAAAATATGTTCATTATTTTGACAGTTTTAGTCTCCCTACAAATCAAGACCTGATTATTTACAATTCATCGCATGTACACAAAGTCAATGTGTGCATTTCATTGCGTAAATTTGATTAATAGATCTAATTTAATAAAGCTAGTGTAGGGAATGTTCTAGAAATCCCGATAGACATTGAGGTACCATAAAGGACTAGTCATCGGCGATAAGAAACGAGAACGGGTGTGACGCATTCTTTCCGGAAAATATGACGTGCTTGTTCGAAAACATTCTAGAATATTCGGGAGAAAGATGCTTATGCAAATCGTGTTCTGTTTCGAGGCAGTCCCAACATGAATATACTCGTGTTATTATATTATAAATTGTAAGTAATAAATAATAATTACTGTTATAAATTAAACCATGTCAAGACTATTATGACATTGTGTACAGTTTTAAGCAAACAGATAGCGATTTTAATGAAAAAATTCCTTCTAAATCTAAATTTATTTTATTTTGTTTTAGTAAATCTTTATTCGTTGCTTACTGTTTTTATGATTATGATTTTTTACCATTGTCTACTCTACCTTTGGGTGCGATTGTTGTCAAAATTATTGAAAAGTTTCCAAATATTGGAGTGAAAACAAATGTATAAAACTTTTTTGGAGAAATCAGGAGAATTAACCAAAGATGAAATTTATGTTAAAGAAAGAGTTTATAAAAAATAAAAAACTATTTATCTAGAGAGAAATAAGTAATAAAATTAAATTAAATAGATCTATCTCTATACCAAACTACGGGGGATGAAAAGAGCTGCATACGGAAATACCGCATTTTTATGTCAAGTTTCGCCTCAACCACTACTAAGCAGAATTATTCTTTATATTTTTCTCAACGACTCGGAAATTAGCACAGTCACAAGCGGATATGCAGGATTAAAAAGACTACCATTGAGTTTGATTAAAATCCATAACAACTATGACTTCACTTAAATCTCTTTGGTTTCGTATTTTCGTATTTATGTACAAAACTCATTTTACGTAACGCAGGCATGCGAAACAAAGGGCAAAGTAATTAATTGGAATAGATCTGATTTTCAGCTATGCATTCCAAATGAACTCTAACACAAAACTACAGAATCTGGAAGTTTTAAATACGTAGCGTTAAGTTAGTAAACAAATATTTCCATGTATTTTCTACACTGCACTGTAAAGATCCTTTTGAAAGATTTTATTTATGTAATAAAATGATATTCCTGAAAACCATCCTTACTGAGCAGTATAGTGAGTGCGAATTGAACTTAATAAATGATAGGGAATTGATTTGAAAGTGAAATTTTACTTTTACCCCGTACTTCTTAACACCTAACCACAAAATTGGTCAGCCTCTAGTTAGTTGTGAACATTTGTACATAAGCGAGTGAATAATTAACCTCCATAGTACGCAACCCTAGGACCCCAACTTAACTTTCTCTGTTAAATTATATTGATAATGATATTAAAATGTAATGCCCCTTTTTTACATTGTTTGCTGCAGTTATAGGTAAAATTAAGACAATCCCGAAATTTACAATTTTCGATTTTTCCTTTTATTTCGAAAACGACAAAAATTATATTATTATTATTAAAAAAAAAGTTACAGTAGATTTTTTTTTATTCCTTATGGCAGCCATATTAGATTGTAGCATTTTTAATTAAAGCTCGTTTGTTGCCTTTTCTTGTTTATTTATTACAAGTTTCTCGATAAAATGACGTTTTCAAATGAAGAAAAACGAAATATGTTAGAAATCTATTACGCTTCGCACCGAAATACCCTGGTTACTGCGCACTGCTCAAAATTATTTTTTATCTTTACATAGAAATTTGGGCGAGATTGGTTCGTCAGCTAAGAAAATTTGCGTGAATGAAAGCGAACTTCCCGTAAAATTTGAATTTCAGCTCCAAATGCAGTCACTGCCATTCTATACTTTCAAGTAAAAAGTAGTTGGAGTTTATCTATATTTTATATGACCAATTCGATTCCACTTTTATTTTTTACACTGGTTTCGTTGCCTTGTTAATTACAATTGATTTGATCATTGTAATTTGTAACAAGAGAACGACACCAGTCTAAAAAATAAAAGGCAACGAAACGAGTCTGGAAAATAAAACTGGAAACGAATTGGAAATATAAAAAGAGATACCTACACTCCAACTTTTGGGTTTACTGGATAGTATACGAGTAGAATGGCAGTGACTGCATTTGGAGCTGGCGTGGAAAGTAGGTACACGTTATATTGCCGATATAATATGTGATAACAATGCCGAAACTTTTAACCGAGTTTAATGCGCTTAATTGGAAATAACTACAAGTTCCGCGCGTTAGCAGAACTAACTTTCCTAACAACCCCCTATTTTAGTTTGCATTTAATCATTAAATGTATACCATCATTATTCCGTAATATACCCACGAATGTAAAGTACATTAAATTTCATCTCTATTGTGCATTTCTAGCGCTCCTACCTCAATTCCCGAGCATGTCGTACATATTTTTTAGATCACAATAGTGCCTTCATCTTCGTTTCCGATTTTGACTTCATGAAAAAATCCTTAGACGCGTCAGTTAGTGTTTTCATTTGCATTTACGATTTAACAAGTTCATTGGCGGATTTTGTAGAGTATGACTAGGCTGGAGTGAAATCCTCCTTGGCTACTACGAATAAAGAAGTAACTGGCGTAATGAACCCGGTAACTGCTGCTTGCTTCTAGCGATTTGCTCGAGAGTTTTGTGGGGTTTGCAGAAGGGCGAGAGCCACTTCCACTACCTCCGAAAGGATTTTCTACTCATGTAGGAAACCAATTGATGGCAAAATTATGGTGCAATGTAAAAGGTGCTCAAAATGGTTCCATGAGATCTGCGTCAACTTATCAAATGATGACCTCGATGTTCGCTGAGCCACGGCCTACTAACGTACGTGAATTTACTTCCAGCAATTGTACCACCCCTCTTATGTTACTTCTGCTAGTTACAAAGACTATAAAGTGAAGCATCAAGCTGATTATTCTGTTTTACATTTAGGAAACAAACGAAATTAAAATAAAATTTGGATTGAAATATCTCATGGAATACTCAGTCCGCCATCTCAAAGTTAAAAAACCGTGTAAGTTCTTGCGTATATAGTGTTACATGAAACACATCAGGAAGTGTAACTTGCGACAAATTTCAAAAATAAAATTGTGTGCAATAAACACCGCTTCCGACGTACTCGTATTTCGTGTTATGTGTTGTTAGACATATTCGTTCAAAGTATAGAACGCCGTATACGTGTCAGTCATTCGTTCACATACGTAAAATGCTTGAAAAGGGGTAGCAATAGAAACAATACCCCAAAAGGCAAACTGGCGTTTGAAGCTATTTTTTATGTAAAACTAACAATAAGTTTTCGTCTTCTTGTTGGCGGGTGTATTTGGTATTCAACGACACTTCTGGACTAAATCAACAAGCTATCTTGTTATAAATAAAGCGTTTTGGTATACGTGTACGCAAAAGTGTTTCCGTGTATAAGGAGTTTTCCGTATTGTGTTCGACGTGAAAGGAATAAATTATATGCCCGTGGTGACCCTCGTAAATTATACAAAGGCTGTTTTCTTTTCAGTGGGTTCTACTAAAGTAAGATATGATTTATTTATGAAAAACTAATGATTTACACATTTTCGCTCTACATCAACAATCATTGCATTTTGCTTGATTGAAAAAATCCCGGAAAATGTACGCCACCTGTTAGGCTTAATTTTTTCCTTTAGCCATCCACATCCTTCGTATCGGTATGGCATCATTGAAGTGAAAATTAATTCCATTTAGGAATTAGACCAGGCGATTTAAAAAGATGTCGCTCATTCTGCGAATGCCACACAAGAAAATGCCAAGAGAATATGAATTTTCCATCTCAAATAATATGATCTGATTACGAATAAATGGCATTTTCAATAGACGCAATGTCCAGTATTGGTCTGGAACCAATCTACGTTTAAACAGAACATTAAGATATCAACACCTTTTTGGTTTTAATATGTGACCTGGTATTTTTGGTACATGGATTGTAGGACCGCTTATTCACCACCATACTTTAACAGCTCTACTCTACTGACACTGCAAAATGATTTAGGGATAACATGCCTCTAGCGACTGTTGGATATAGCAGGATGGTGCACCTGCACATAATTCTAGAGCCGTTCCGGAATATCTTTCAATTTCGAGAAAAAGTATCAGTACCCACTTCCGTCCCGTTCACTCGCAATTCAGTTTTGATTCCACATCCACAATTTGGGAGACAGGGGCTCTACCCGGGGCTAGTTGTACATTTAATACAGCTTTCAACTGAAACTTTTCCGCAAATAAGACACATACAGCCTTCCCCGTCTGATGAAATTTCTTTTTTCTTAGCCTTTGGGTAGAAGACAGATTTTTTAAGCGCTTTTAGATTATTTTACTAGGTGACAACTTGCCCAGTTTCATTTGTGACAACCTGCCCCAGTTGACCTGTCGAAGCTTAATGTTAAATAAAAAAAACACGTTTAATAAATAAATATATCAAAATATGTGCCCGCCCGTCTAAATTAATTGTAGCTTTATTTACCGTTGCGGCGGCTCTCGAGAAATTAAATCAAATACCTGTAGCTTCAAACTTCACTTTTTGTAACGAAGCGACAAACTTAAAACGCTTCTAGATGTACAGTGTGATCACTAAAACGCGAAAAACGGGTGCTTCGTTACAATACAAACAGGGAAGTCATAATGGATGGAATTGTGAGGTCACCAATATCTTTTGTTAGGTTTCAAGGAACAGATCTCCCTAATAAACATAATGCAATAACTGATTATGAAATGAAATATTAAGATACCGATCAAAAGTAATGACGAACTTCTTTGGTAAAATATTATATGTAATTTCGCTTAGTTTAGATGTAAGTTAGTTCTATGGCAGAGTTGGTTCTTTAGTTTGCCGCTTCGAGTGTACCTTTCTGTAAAGTCACTAGATATAGAAAGTACCGCAACCTATTGGGCTCGTGTGTTAGAGAGAGAACGCATGATTTTTGCCCAAAAAAAGTTACCAAATTCTAGTAACTTTAATGTTAGGGATTGTTCCACCTGTTTGGAGATATCTGTACCTATATATTTTTATAAAACATGACAGTACTATGAAGTTAGGTTATAAAAAATTACAGCTATTCAGATTTTATTTGTCAATTTTTTTAAGTTGGCAGCAAATTTGCCCAAAAATGGCGGATGGCGGTACTTTCTATATCTAGTGGCTTTACCTTTCTGCACTTCGTTCTATCCATAAATTTTGTCTTGCGCACAAGCTGTACTTGTTCCATTCAGAGAAGATCCGGTATTCATAGTGGTTACTTGTAAATTATTTTCCTAGATACTCCATTACTGTTAGACTGTTACTTAACTTAGTAGTGGATATCATCATATTTTTTGAATAGGATGAGCGGATGGATTTATGTTTTCAAGTTCGTATTTGTTAGGACTCATTGTTCTCTCATAGTTTAGATGTTGATAATTACCCAGACTAGGAGTTGATCCCTTCGTGCTAAAATGATGGGTTAAATTAACATTAAATAACAGTTGACATTTTAGATATATTACAGTGTCCTATTTGTAATATTTTTGGATCATTTATGAAATTTCCCTCGATTATGTGACAACAATGATTGTTTATATTCTAAGCTTACAAAATCACAACGCAAGTTAGTAAGAGTAGTGTACCTATAACTACAGAAAGACTACCCCAAGTAAATCTAAAGTCACAATCAATTATTGAAATTTTTCTAAATTTTGTGAAACCTGCCCACGTTAAATGAACGACCGACTATTGGCTTACGCAAGCAGGAAATTAAATTAACCAGAAATTAATTATGCAACCATCGAAGAGGAACGATCGTTTAAGCGGTTGAATATTCCCGATCGTATTGATATGACAGAAAATATAAAATTTTCACAGAATGTAGACCATTAGTGAACTTATTTGATATGAATAAACCCTCATCAAGAAGATTGTCCAAATTTAGACTCGTGTTAGAAAAACCTGGTTTTACTTGTATATTACGTAAGGAGTAGAGAAAATATTGTATCTGACGTATAATTTTTGCGACCTTTTCTTACATCTTACATCCCCTTCCCACGCAGGCAGTAGGCCATAGCTTCTACGGTTTGCAATTACTCAACGCCGCAATAATGAAGCACTGTTTTGGATGCTAAAAATAGAAAGGTAAAGTTCGAAGCTATTAATAATTAAATAAATTATTTGATGGACGTAGATAAAAAGGTTAGCCCAAAAATACTTTTAAATGTAGGACGGCATCCATAAATTGCGACGTAAATTTAATTATCGATTCCCTGAGTTAACGAAATTGAAAAAAAAAGTTCTATTTAATGTAATTAAAAGTTGAGGTTGAAATTGAAGTCAAACAAAAATTGTTGTTCCCCGCCACTTGAAAAGATTACATTAAAATTACATTCCGTCTATCGGATTGGCAACTATTATTTGCGGAATTGATCAGAAAGATCACAACCCACAACAATTGAGGAACCGTAATTAATTGCAGATAAATCAGCTCCTATTTGAGTGATTTCGGAACGGCGTAAATTAGTATGGTGGCTTCTGTACGCGGCCACCGGTAATTACGTTAAACTTTTTCAATCTGATTATCTGTACTTCTTTTATAATGCATTCATACCGCCTTAATATAAGTCCTAATTGAATCTTCAGGCACGCATTTCAACGAAAGTCGCAAAAGTGGATTGCTAGGACCACGAAATTAATACTGAAATGTAATTTTGGAACAAGATTACAAGCTGAAATATACGATATTATCTAACCTAAATAATTTATAAGATTTATGGTTTCGACCCTGGTCCATCGATTAAATTTCTGAAACATTTCAGGTATTCTAACTGAATCAGAGGCTGTAAGCTAGTGTTTTGCTGTACATTTTAACTTAATTAACTTCATTAAAGTTGCCCGAAGATAGTTATATTATACAGTAGAAGCCTGTAGCATCCCATAAATGCACCACAACGCGCGGGAAAGAGTTAATTCCGTGGTTTTCTGATGTTCCCGAAGTACAACGTGGTAATAATATTCAGGAACCAAACCAATTAATATGACTACGCAATGGTGACAGAATTTTGAATCGGTCGCCCAAAAAGTAATATAGTTCTGTAATTTTTACATTGATTCGTTTTCCGAGTTGCACCTATTTAAGGAAAAGGAGAACTTTAAAATTTGGATAGGTATACTAAAAACAGTACCTACTATTTTGATATCGCTCATGTACCTGCTATTTTGGTGATTAAAGTGAAAATTCTAAATGGACAAATGAAATCGTTAAATTAGGGTCGAGTTTACTGTTACACCGAGCTACAAGTTTTGAGAGGGCACACGAAAGACAAGGTCAGAGGAACTTCAACAAGTAGCGAATTGCGGTGGTAACTGAAAGCTCCGCTCAGTGATATTCAATTGCGGCTTTGGGTTATTTAACGTAATTGGAAGACTATTACTTTTATTTCTTTTTACTCGGATTTTATTACATCAGGTACAGACGATTTACTTAATTTTCTAGTAAATAATAGGGATAAATTCAACTTTGATGAGAGATCTTCCAAGTCGAACATGAAAATTGTTTCGAAAATGTAGGTATAAATTTCTAAAGATAGCGTAATATTAAAAAGCTCTATTCATACGCAAACCTCTTATCTCTTTCCCTCCTTGCATTTTCAGGATGGTTGTGCAAGCAAATAGGAAAAACTTTGAATCTCAACGCCTACTTCATGCTTTTCAATTAGTTTCGAATTTTCCAAAGATAAGGTAATAATAGTGTTGTAAATTAGGAATGAAAAATTGTGTTGATGGGAAGGGGCTTCTATTCTAAACACCTGTTCAATTTCTTCGAATTTCTTAGGGGATTCAGCACCTAGAGAGGTTCTATTAGCTTTTTTTTCCCATGGTAAAACGTGACTGTGGCGAAATAGCTTTTGCTTCTCGATCCAACTGATAGGTAATTAAAAATGCTACAATAATTGGACAATTTTTCTTTTGCTTTCCCCTTCAAGAAAACTTTATTTTATTTTACTTTTTTATTTAGGCAAATGTATCTATCTCTTTCTCCATATAAAAGAAGTTTATGTTGCGGAGTAAAATATTGTTGTGTGAACTACATGGGGGTGTCGTTTCGCTAGGTTAAAATAATGCCAAAGAGCAAGCACCTTGTAGAGCAGAAATACGTGTTGTTAATTTCGGTCAGAATAGTGGAAATGGTAGTCTGAACATCTTGTATATAGCGCAATTGAAGTTATATTTAATAGGATCTGGGGACTTAATTTCAAATGGACACAGAATTGAAAAATTTGGTTAAATTGTCGTTTTAATGCTAACTTCTTATTGTAAATTTCTTCGGTAATTGTTTAATTAATTTCATTCTTAAATGTAAAACGCATAAATAAGGGAATATTTATCATAATATTGAAAGTTTTTAACTACTACTACAGGTGTTAGCAAAAACTTTTTATCTGACAAAAAATAATTAGTTTTGTGGTAAACAATTCCACGTGCGAGATAAGCAACGCATGTGGTTATTAGTTCTGGCGGCGTGGATGATATTTCGAGTATCATCGGTATTTTTCTTAAAATATCGCCTTTGCAGCAAACGACTACATTTTAATACATCGGGTTGGGGCATACCTTGCATTAGTAGGAAATATTCAAACTTTATTTACAATCGTATATGAAATGAATGAATGAAATGGGGCAAGATTCAATGCAGGTAATTGTTTATAAAACCTTGATTGTTTATGCACTAGGAGTTCTTGTGCGCGTTCGGAAATGCTTCAATATGAAATCTTCTGGACGTAGTTTGACGCACGCGGACCGACCAAAATTTGAAATTGGTTTCCCAGGTCGGTTTTGCACGGACCAGTCACGAAATAGCGCGTTTTGTGTCATAGAAATTCGTAAATATCTCGTTCTTAAAAATGTTGTTGGAACTTTCGTCCAGGCGCTCTATGGAGATGATATTTTGTTCTCGGTTTAGTCCTTGTTTTTCCAGGTTTTAGTCTAGAAGACGACTCGCTAGGAAAATGCACGGCTCGGCTGCGCACGACAACGGTTTCCAGTGGAATCACTTCACTTCTTAAACTGTTATCACCCTGATATCATGTTAATATGTTAACACTATCATCTTTGTGGTCAAAAACCACAATTTGGTGCTAATAACAAAAATAAAGACTAATGGCTAACCCTAACTTGACATTAAATAATCAAGTTACTGTTTCCACAGCAGACGCAAATTATCATTTAAAATAAATTCATGTAGAGTTGGTTGCATATTATAGCAATCTATTATATGCATTTATCCGTTTTTTAGAACAAATTTAAGCTTAAATGGGATCACACATTATCGGCAAAGTGGCTAGAAGTTTTACAAACGAATTGTATAGATTTTTGTCGCAAAATGCTGTATCAAGCTGCTTTGATGTTGAAACGATGAGAAAGAATATCAAATTCACGGTCGGTATAGGAATTAGTTGTAACGCACGACC